>NC_143572.1:88217204-88368210 GCF_054136105.1 Typopeltis vanoorti | reverse complement strand
GTTTTATTTCTCTTTTTATAGACACTCCGAGAGCTCTTCTCCAATATCCCTCAAAATTCGCTCTTCTGACCTCCCCGCTGAATTATGCGGTGTAAAAGTTTATACCTCCGTGTTTAAGCATTTTTATGGAATATCATCTTCTCCAGCTGCCTTTTCACATTCCGCTCTTTTGATTGCTTTTTCCACCCCCAATAGTGACGTGCACTCCTCATTGCGTTCCTGTTGGGTGTTTTCTACCGGCTGCTGTCACTTGTTTCGCGTTAACAGCCTTCAGTTTTCAGGTCACCTTTATCACCTCCAATATTCCTCCTTCTTCCATTTCTAAGCTTCACTGTATTCATCTTCTGTATTATGATTATTTTTGGACGAACGTTTAAAAAGAAACGTTCGCACCATCGTAAAGCAGAGGGATGCCAAACTGTGCATAAAAGTAGAGAAAAGAAACGTGTTCGCTGTGCACCGAAGAAAGGAAGCCCAAAAGACATGATCGAAGGGATAAGACACTCGAAGTCAAAAAATAAAGATATCTTAGTGCGGACGAACTTGTGCGAAACATTCGGCATTTCTTAATTTAGTAATTCTACAATTAATTAATTGAATTAATTAAATAATTCAATTAATCTTCCACAGCTTTTGAATAGTTAACCGGCGACCTTCGTTGAAGTGGTTTGGTAAAAATAAAACCCAAAGAAAACTTCCCGTCAGACAAGAATTTGATTTCCAACTGCTGAAAACAAGTCTGGAAAGAACCTCGTTGGACGGCTTAACGCAGAGGGGATTAAACGTTGGGAAAACGAGCTTTGGAAGTAGTTAATGTATATCTGCAATACAAGCTGGATAAATCCACCAGTGTCTGTCCAAGCTGAAGAAAGGTAATCGAAACAACCCAAGAAGAGCAATCCGACTGCTTCCCATCGTGCTAAAAATTTACAGCAGAATATTCGGAAGTGAAGTGACCTCCGTAGCAGCTCATCTCTTCTGCTCAAAAATCAAGCAGGTTTCCTGGAAAACAGGCGCGTTATCAACGCACCCATAACTGTGTGTGTGTGTGTGTGTGTGTGTGTGTGTGTGTGTGTGTGTGTGTGTGTGTGTGTGTGTGTGTGTGTGTGTGTGTGTGTGTGTGTGTGTGTGTGCGAGTTAAAAACAAAGATAGAAACCTCCCCTTAAACTTCGTAGATTTCCAAACTGCCTTTGATTCAGCCAACAGACGAAAGGTTGTTCAAAATTTTCGGTTATTTTGGCATCCGCTAGAAAGCAGCGAAAGCAACAGCAGAACCCGCCACAATTCACGCAGCAGCAGCAAGGGGTGATGGAGCGATGACCGAAGGCTTTGCTGCTTCCACCGACTTTCTCTGTTTGGATCAATCGATATTTTCTTCAGAGTGTGCTGCTGGGCACAGCAAATCAGGAACCTTATTTCAACAACGTATTGGGGAGTTCCAGTCTGCAGTTTACCACTGAAAGCTCCTTCGTAAAACTATCTTGCACGCGCCTCTTTCTTTTCAATAAGAAATTCAGTTTATGCCGCTCAAAAGTAAACGTTGATCACTTCCGACTTCGAACGACCGTTCGCTTCACCGTCGTGTGCTGGCCAGCACGAAGATCTCGTTCCAGCAGAAATCAGGGGAGAGTGGTGAACGGAAGTTATCTGTTTCACGTCTCGGAGACAAAACGAGAAGGGTCATCGGTTCGCATTTCCCACTCATCCAATGAAGAAATAAAATCAACGCGCGCGCACCTTTTCTTTCCGCGATATCTTTGTGATGACTTCCGGTCGGTTTTTTTTTTTTTTTTTTTTTTCGACTCGCAACCGCTCTGATATCGTTCAGCATGTTGCGGTCCTCCTCCTACGTCGCTCTGCCGACGATAATGCGTGAGATGAGCGGCGTGTCGTCTCTCAAGATGTAACCACGGTTGGCAAAGAGAGCTTCAAAACCACCGAGAAAGGTGGAAAACTTGCGCGAGTTAAGACAGAAGAGAGCGCGTTGAAACAGCAGGATCCTCGATCCTCTTGCGTTCTGCTCGGCTCAGCGGAAGGGTGGCTCGCCAGCTCGAACGATAATTAGGGCCGTCGAAGGAAGAGACGCGCAGAGTGAAACGGAGAATTCGTCTTGCTATTCCTAATCCTCTTAATCCTCGTTCGGGGATGAGTTTGTCAGAACTAATTCCGAATAACCTCGTGGTTTCAAACCATGCGAAACACGTGACATATGCCGACCGAAGAGCCACTCATTGCGGTCGCACATTCCACGTTCATTATTATTATTATTTATGTTGTTGTTGTCATTGTTCTATTAATGGTGTCCTCAATCGCATGGCAAACATGAAGGGTGGCTACATCAGCTCGTGCGGTAATTAGACGACGAAACATCCTTTTTGTAGTCGCAGTCCTTCCCCAAATGCCATTTTCACTTTTGTTCCGAAAAACCAAAATTTCGCGAATCCCCTCATCGTCTTCAGAGGGTGCAAGGACGTTTCTAAACTGTCTTTCTTTCATTCCTTCACGAACTGATACTTTTGTCTTTGTTCTCCACCACTTAATAAATAAACTGGCCGCACTTTATTTTCGGAGCGATGATTTTTAACAGCTCAGCAGAGATGAAGACTCGCAGAGATTTCTTTGAACCGTGCTAGGAAAAAAAAAATGTTTTATGCAAGAAAATTCCCAATATTTTTCAGAACATCCCCGCACACCCTCACCACTAGTGCCAATTCACAGCGCGCTTTTTTTTGTGTGTGTGTGGGTGTTCAGGGGTTCAGTACTCCGAGGACAGGACTATGCTGTGACCAGCACGCACGTGATATACTTGCAAGCCACTTCCAACCTCCAAATAAGCAGGATGGTTGGTGGTTTCACAGCGAGTGATGTAAAATCGTCTGAGATGCTCCTGCCTGGTTGGCTGAGTGATTAGCGTATCAGCTCTCCATCCAAAAGGTTGCGGGTTCGAATCCCGCCATGGACGTGGAAGTTTCTGATTGTCTTTCACCTTTATAGGTTCATCCAGACAAATACGCATGCACTCTCCCAAGTGGGAAGGAATGGGAGAAGAAAACCTCAATGGAAGAGGCCTTTGCCCAGCAGTGGGTAAGTTACGGACTGTTTCATCTAAGATGCGACTCTCGAAAGATCTTCTTCGTTTATCTTTATGAGAAACTGAAGCAGTCTGTTTTGGACCTCATGCGAAATCTGCTTTGTAAAAAGCAAGCCGAATATCGAAGACAGCAAATAAGAAGAGGCTGCTTTATTGTCCTTATATTCAATCAGAGGCGTTTTGTTGTCCATTTTTTTTTTCAGGGTAACACAATTGTACATGCGTGTAATTAGTGCATGGGTGTACTAATTTTCCAATACATTGTGGAGTATTTCTTTCCTGTTAAAGGGTGGGAATTATTGGAGTAGAGTCGTGATGCTGGCAGTGTTTAGGCTTTTCTGAATAATTTAATTATATGCTGGTGTCCCTCAAACACACACACACACACACATTAGACATGAAAAGTCGCTAATGTATCTAGGGTAATACTCTATTATGTACCCTATGATTATTCTTATGGAAAAAAAACTATTCAGTGTTAGAATTACGCTTACCAAAACATACAAGCAGTGATTATTGAAATTACAATTATCAATTGTTATGTTTAAGTTAAAAAAAATTATCTAACATTTCTTCCCAGAATGGGAATATCTTGGTACTATCTAGGTTTTCTGAATATTCCAAATTGTTGATTTTTAATATATATTCACAGCACAGAACACAAACACAAGTCTAAAAATGCAGTTGACTTTTTCATTATAGGTTACTGGGGCTAACACATATTCACACCACAAAAACACACAAAACATAGGAGTTGAAAGTTATTTCTGTAAATAACCAGAAAAGGACCTTGGTGAGTGTTATAATTCTGAAATACCAAGATGGGGAACTAATACTCGATGATACAGGAGCTGATGGAAGTAAAGTTTTCTCTATTAGTTGTGAAGAAGCTGAGAGATTTTCAACAAAAATGTACGACAGTGATAATCATTTACTATTTTTGGAAACTGAATTACCAGCTATTCGTATCATGGAGAAAATTATCGTTAATCATTTAAATTCATCAATGGTAAAATTCGACTTTCAAGAGTTTATCCAATTCGATAAAGATTCTTTATTTTGGGACATTAACAAACATTTTACAAAAACTGTTTGTGTATATTTGGTGACAAAAGAATACACAGAAAGTTTAGTGAGGCATGGTGTCATTTCCACACTCACACAATATCAAATGTATGGAGGTGTGCTTACCATGAGTGCTTACATTTAGATCAGATACCATGGTATCTGATCTAAAAACTCTTTTGCGTGACCAGCTATTTTGATGTAATGTAACCAAGAAACAGTGAGTAATGAAAATTTTTTTTATTGAACTCTTTGGAAAATGTTGAGTGTAAACTAAATATTGGGAAATATTTTTAGGTAATTACATGTTTCGATTTTTTCTCAGTGAATATACTTGTAAATAGTATTTCAGCAAAATAAAATATGCATTTGTAAACTTAAATGAACAAAGATGTGTGCCTTTGTTGTTGTGTTTTTCCACAGTGAATGTTTTACTCAGTTATTCTGATTGGAATTTGATATTTAAATCGATAACTTCATACCTTTTAAAACTCTGTTTAATTATTCTAAAAAATCACTACTCTGAAATTAATGCAAGGAAGAGGGAAAAAGTGTTGAAAAATGAAATCCATGTAATTGATTATTTTAGAAATTGTCCAATGCTACCTATTGACATTATTTGAGTTATCTGAAAACAATTCGTTCACATAATCGAAAATCCAAACTGTTAGAATTTGGTTGTTTTGCAGAGAGACAGTAGATAATAAACCCAAAACGTGACTTTAACTCTTAAAGCTAGGTATAGAAAAAATATTTGTACTCTCCAGATAAAACATACAAATTGTACCTTTCCCCACACAAAGTAAGATAAAAACACACCAACAGTATATCCAACAGCATGCAAAAACATGTCGTTGAGTCATCTGCGCAAAAAGGTTCATTTTTGAATGAACGGTCAGGGTATGGCATAGTAAGTGTAAACAGTACTATAAGAAAATACCATAGAGTCGAGTGACTTTGGATTTAAGGTAATCGTTCATCCATTGCAGCTGCTGTTTTGTGTTGTGGCGTTTTGTGTTTGGTAATGTAAAAATAATGGGTGAGCCACAAATTCTTTGAAAGTTTCTTTGGGAAAAGTTCTAATTATTTAGAATTTTGTAACAGAAAGTTAACAGAAAATATATGATCAGAGCTAATAATCAGTGAAATAATAATAATAATAATAATAATAATAATAATAATAATAATAATAATAATAATAATAATAACTAACTATTTATTTGTAGTACCATATGAAGTAATCTAACAAGAAGATGAAGGAAAACAATGAAAAATCGACAGTGGGTGAAAAATACGAATTTTCAGTTATCATTGGGATAATTGATTGCCAATTTTTTTTTTTTGAATAAGACTTCAAATTTATTTCCTAAAGAAATTTATATTTCTGATGGAATTATTGTAAGATATGCATTGACAAAATCACTTTGTAGTTGGAAAGAATTACCTGAAAGAGTTAAAAAACAGAATTCTTGGTTAATAAAATATAACCATCAGCTGAAGTGGGAAATTGGTTCACTATCTCTGGACAAACTAAGAATTTGGATAATAGAATCAACATGCAAATATTACTCACCAAATAAGAGAAAAATCAAAAACATTAACGAGGTTAATAGGGAGACCTGTGCTTGATTTAAATGAAATTGGATGCCCAAAACGTGAAAACATAACGTGTACTTTTAAATGCTTTTGAAAACATAATGAAAGATTCTGTGCTTTTAATAATTCTCAGAAGTATATGTATTGGTTTCAAAAAAATAAATATGCAACCCTTAATTTACTACAGTAATAAATTCCCAATGATCATCAGATGAAAATTAGCTTCCAGATGAGAGTCACATTGTCAAAAACCATACGATGGCAATTCCACAAGCATGGGAAGAACCTTTGATGTATTTTTCAATTTATTTATTTTCTGTATGTTAGATTCAGTAAATACAATTTGTAAATAATATTTCATTCAAATAAAATGTGTAAATTTAAATGAACAAATTGGGTGTCGTTGATGTGTTATACAAACTTAAGTAAGACCATAACATTTTTTTCCTTGTGAAATTTCAAGCCACAAAGTAACCAGAGACTTTTTTTATTCATTTAATTAAAAGTCTTATTTGTTCATGCAAGCCCTTAAATATTTCAGGAAACTGTCAAATCTTGGAAGCAAAAGGAATAATCGGGTATTAAATTAATAGACAGAATTTTAGTGGAGAAGATTTCACCTGAAAAGTAACAATACTGTAAGAATTTGGCTATTTTACAGACCTGTTTGTTAATAATACTACAGTCAAATGAAAGGTAACATAGAAATTAACGAAGTATATATTATAGAGCTAATATTCGTTTGAAATAATAAGAAATAACTATTTATTTGTTGTGCTGGCAAAGGAAATTTCTAAAAGAAATCGCAATGACGAGTTCAAAAACCTTGTTTGTCACATATCCGTTACTTAAAATTCTAATGCTAAAGAAAAAAGTAAATAAAATAATAAATTTCAGTTACAGAAATAGGTTAAGATCACAAGGAATCGCTGGTAAAATTAATAGTCAATATTGGTTTTAAAAAAATAAATGTAAGCATTAATTTACTACAGCAACAATTTCCCACAGGAACGAAGAAGGAATAATTTTAGGATTTGTGTCATCACAATCATGTGAATGCTAATCCCTTTGAACAATACCGCAATTTACAGATGTGACTCATGTCATCTTCATGAACGACCCCTTTGAAGAAAACCGCGATTTGTAGTAACCGTTCGCTTGGGGGATATTGCTCATGATGATAACCTAGCATGATCCTAAGGGCTGAAATCTAAAAAAATTATAATTAACCCAAAAACATGACTTAAACTCTTAAAGTTTGGTATAGAAATAATATTTGTACTCTCCAGATAACACAAATACAAATTGTGCTGTGAATATATGTTAGTTCCAGTAACCTACAATGAAAAAGTCAACTGCATTTTTAGACTTGTGTTTGTGTTCTGTGCTGTGAATATGTGTTAAAAATCAACAATTTGGAATATTCAGAAAACCTAGATAGTACCAAGATATTCCCATTCTGGAAAGAAATGTAAGTTAATTTTTTTTTTTAACTTAAACATAACAATTGATAATTGTAATTTCAATAATCACTGCTCGTATGTTTTGATAAGTGTAATTCTAATACTGAATAGTTTTTTTTCCATGAGAATAATCATAGGTTATATATTAGAGTATCAACCTGGATACATTAGCGACTTTTCATGTCTAGTGTGTGTGTGTGTGTGTGTGTGTGTGTGTGTGTGTGTGTGTGTGTGTGTGTGTGTGTGTGTGTGTGTGTGTGTGTGTGTGTGTGTGTGTGTGCGTGCGCGCGTGTGTGTGTGTGCGTGTGTGTGTATGTGAAGGTGAAGGACACCAGCATATAATTAAATTATTCAGAAAAGCCTAATCACTGCTGCCATCACGACCTCTACTCTAAGAATTCCCACCCTTTAACAGGACAGAAATACCCGAAAATGTATTGGAAAATTAGTACAGCCATCTATAGACAACCAAAGACTAAACATGACGACAATGACTGATGTGTGTCACCCTGGGAAAATTCCAAGATATCTTATCTCAAAACCATTGCCCACAATTCCATAGGCAAACCAAAATACCATGTGATATCACAGAGAGACAGTTGTTCCCCAGAAATTTCCAAACACAAAACGTCACGATTCCTTATCTCTAAACTACACCCACAATGCTTTAAGCGAACCCAACACACCATGTGATGTCCCTGACAGATGAGGGCCCAGCGAAATTCCAAACTTTATCTTATCCCTATCCATCTGCCATACACAAACCATTTGCTTATCTACAACTCATAACAACACACATCCAGGACACTGACATCGCTTCCCCTTAACCCTACCCCTATTTGGTTCATAGTGTCCCACCAATCACGACACGAATGCTTTCATCTTCCTTTTCCATTCAAAACGATAACGTCACTTATTTACAACTAGCAAATTACGTCACTTATTGACACCAACAAATGACGTCACTTAACTACATTGCATAACAACACACACCCACAACACCATTCCTTATCTTATCTTGATCTTGGTCTGGTCAGAAGTGCACCACCAATCACGACCCGAATCCTTATCTCTAGCATCCCCCATAATTCCATACGCGAACCAAAACACAAGAACTGAAGCATTGACACATATGCCCACAGGGAAATTCCAAACATTCCAAACTCACGACGACACACACACAATGACGTCATCTTCTTATCCACCAATCATGTCACGATTCCTTATCTTATCTTGATTTTGATCTGATCAGAAGTGACTACACCACTACTCAACCCCTTAATTCCAGTCCAATAAAATGTGGCCATTTAAAAACGCCACTTTCGAAATATCGAAACCACTTAAACGGTGCTGCCTATCGAGGTGGTGTTTATACGAAATGAATTCAAATCACGTCATAAATCTGTCCAAATCTGCTCTGTTGAATGCTTCTGTGAGCCTCTGGAGCTCAGTCAGTGTAGACAAAACCCTCCTGTCGCAAAAACCGAGGTTCGATTCCCGTCGGTGAGGAACCTTTATCTTGTCTCTTTCGATGGAAGGAGAGTTAGTCGGTCTCAACGGAGGTAGGGTTTTTTCTCCGGGAAACCCGGGTTTTTCGTCCCCCAAAACAAGCAGACCGATCCCGTGGACACACACGGCTACAGTCATAAATTCTTATGGCAAGAAAGGCAACGGGAAACCACCTTGCGTCATATCTTCCTGGTAATCAGTTGCAACCCTCTCAGAGAGAGGAAGCCACAGGATTTGGATGGAATGATTCTGTGGAATAAAAGCACGAAGGATAAATTTTATTCGACCTCCATTTTATTCCAGAGTTACAGCAAGTCACATTTTCCCAAATTATTCCCGTAATCAGAGCAGTCGAGAACTTACTGCAGAAGTAATTCGCACTCTTCACTTCAGCTAACTCTTACTGCTAGTCAATATTTTCCCATGGCTTGCTCTAGAAGGTGGCATTCTTTAGTTTTTAAACGACACCATCAGCTTTCTAAGCAGCCAGAACATACAACGAGTCATCTTGTAGTAAAAGCTCATTATGGGGGACTGTGAACGAGTTGAGCCATGGAAAACACACGAAGTCCATAAAGAGTATAATCTCCAGCTATTAATCCAATATCAACCACAATCTTCTTCGTGCTTAGCTATCGCCCACCCTCACGATATTATTGATTACGAAAAAGAAACTAAATATATTATATAAATCCTCAGATGTCTTTCATTCCCAACAGGTGGAGTTCCTTAAATCTTAACCTTTTGAAGAGAGACAGGGGCAGCCAATCTCCGTCCTTCAAGTCTTCACTGAAATGAGTTCAATCTATCAAAAAATCGAGACTTTTCTGGAAAGAGTACAGCAGACAAGCACCGCCATCTCGCAACCCTAAACTATAAGTGTAGTAATTTATAAATATGACTTTCGTTCACTCAGTATAGGTGGTAGCCCATAATGCCATGAGCAAGAGAAGGATTTTCTGCATAAATGTCTTATAATTATTTTAAGTAAATAATTATTTTTACATGATACGTTAAAGGAGTTTAAGAACTCACCACAGGTGTTCACTGCAGTGTTGAGGATCCAGGTTCATGTTACTCGATTCTCCAAATGCATACAACGCCATCTACCACCCACTAACTGTATTTTTATCTGTAAATTGTGCGTGTTCTCCTGGCCGATTTGCTTGTATGCGTGATGGAAAACCGAATTTCCAGGAAATAAACCCTTCAGCCAAATCTCTTCCAACCGAATAAGCCCGTGCAAGGATTCCTTCGAACACACTCCACCCTCCCAACAATTCGGTGCGTCGCGACATTGGGCGTTTCATTTCTGAAATTGCTCGATGGACTTTTAAATAAAATTCGGTTTTCGTTTGTAGATTCTCGTTCGCAACTGGCGATGCGTGGATTTCTTTGTTTCGGTCTCAGTTATTCGGATCAAACAAGAAATCCACGAAGATGCTTCCCCAACGAATCCCTCTCTGAATTAAAAACTGAAATCTGCCAATAAAACTTGACTGAACTTTGGAACTATGAAATGTAGGGATGTTCAAAGACGCTGAAGTGGCCCTTTAACAGTTCTGCTGCTCCTCCGCTCATAACTCCAAAACTTCCACCTTTTTTAACGCCATTTCAACCGAATTTTTCGCCCTTTCATTCGCTTCCGAAGGACTTCTCATCGCGACGCGCTGTTTTATTTTGAGGGCTCGCATGCACCACACATACACACGCACGCACTATTTGAATGTGCCTTAAATTCTTGTTTAACTTCGCTTCTTATGTTCTTCCTTTAATCCGTCTTCCAACCTCACACGCTCCGAGTTCGTTTTTTGTCGCGGACATTAAAATCCTTAATTATCATCGCCGTAATTAATTCGTTTTATCGCCAGTTAAAAGAGAAAAGCGAAGAAGACTGCACGAGCAAGAAAGGAACAAAAAAAAAAAAAAAAAAACATCGAATTTAATAAGAAGCTGGAAAATTTTTGGATGAGCTTTAAGGGTCAGAGTTCGCCGTTTATAGCGAGAGCGGCAAATGTTAATAAGACGGTAGCGCATGCAGCGGAGAGAAATTAAAAGAAATTTACATCTCAAGAGTTGCTGCTTCAAGAGCAGCTCGAGTTTTTTCCTCTTGAAAACTTACTTCTGCATCGAGCCAAGGGCTGAAAAAAATCACATTTTAGACGTACGATGGACTATTTGAATGTTCTCTCTCTCTCTCTCTCTTCAAATGTCAGGTATGCGATCAGGACTGCTGAATATACCAAGTAGATTATCAAAGGAAACAATTAGCGGAGAAACATGAACGGCAGTGCGCAGCCGTCTCTGCAAACTGCCAGCAGGAGTCGCTTACGATTTTGATCCTTAAAAATCAGAAACGAATAATTTGAGGTTTCGGCTCAAATGAATGTAGTTTCGGAGCAACGTTTCACATATAAATCGAAACTTTGGATGAAATGTGAAGAAGAAAGCGAGTTGGTTGCAATATCCGAAGTAACACCATCGGGAACTTGTAAATTTTCTTTGCATTCTGCCTCCGAAATCGAAAATATCTCTGAATTTGCGCGACAAGTTACGTGCGGGGAGGCGCAGCCAGATTAAGAAAACCGGAACTAGCATTGATGTTTCTACTTTGGAAGCGCCTGCCTCACCCACAACATGCGACTAACCGGTGATTGCGAATTGCAGATGCTGCGATATTCTACCGTTGCCGTCGAATTCTTATTCGAGGCTCAAGGGAATGCTCGGGCTGCGGAGAAAACCGGCTGACTTGGTTGATGCTGGCGATTTCCTCCGCCTCCTCCCAGATAAAAAGTCCTCCATTGAAACTCGCGTTCCATGGAATTAACTCCTTTCCATCCATCGAAATGAAGTGGAAGATGTTCCAGCGTACCCCCTCCCCCGCAGTCCGTGTTTTTGTGGTTTAGAAGAAAGAGACCAAGTTTCTACTTTGTTCCCCGCCAAAATGGTTAAACCAACATTGCTCGCGCCGTCCACCGACATAAAACAACGAACAATTTTCTGACATCCTCCACACACCTCGATGCCTGAATTGCGCGCAGTGTGGGGACAACCCATCTGGGCGCTGCCTGTTAGTCGCTCCAACCCACCATTCGCAATAAATAAATCGAGACGTATTATCAGCATTTAGAACGAAGCTCCGACGTTTTCATTTCGCTTCGAAATAAGACCGAATCATACATTAAAGGCAGCAAACAGCGGGAGGGCGTTTGCCAACGAGCGTCTCCTCCTCAGACTGCAGTCGCAAAGACTGCACAGCGTAAAGCGAGTGTTTCGTTTACGACCAAGTGCTCTTGCTAGTGTTAAGATCCCTTCCGTGATCGAATTCCGATACCATTTTCGTTAACCTACGAAGCCAGAGATAAAAAATAAAAGTGACGGATGATTTTCTTTCAAGCTCCCACATTTATTTATTCGAAGCTATGACTTTATTAATCCCTTTTAATTCAGTTAAAAACGCTTTACATCGTAGTAATGTGGCGCCATCTCGTATCACTTATTTAAGATTCCTAAAGCGATCAATAATTATTAATGATTCATCCCTCCCAAAAAAACCATTCGCATAAAAAAATAATTCCAGTTTAAAATGCTTCAAATACAGAGCAAAATTTAAGCGACTGATAGTGATTTTTTTTATTTGAGTTAGCTATAAATCCAGATTTCTTTAAACCGGTTTTTAACTGTCTAATCGAAGCTTATGCGATCATGCTGGGCATGTTTATTTACATTACAAGTGGATTCAATGACTGCCCCTAAAAATATTTTTAACGTGGTTCTATCGGCAGTTCACCTAAAAGGGAGACCACTTGAAAAAATTTTAATAGTATTTAAGCAAGAAATCATCTAAACGTGCAGCCGATTCCACGTCTTTCTGAGCAAAAACGGAATTTTCAATTCCCGTTGAGTTAAATACGAAAGCGATCCATTTCAAATGAATTGTAATCAGGCGAGGGTCATTCTGTTGCGCAGTATTTTCCTTTAATTTATAACTTCGTGGCTTGTTTTATTCAAAAACATGATTTATGTAAAATAATTTTGAAAAATCATAATTTTTATAAAACTTGCAAAATTATTAAGTTCTAGGGGTCAGTTTAGTAATAAAGGGCCCAATTTCATTTCCACGCATTCTTGGTTTACGAATGATGAGAACGGAACGTTCTGAACCTAACCCCTTCGTAAAATGAGGCCTTCCTGTACTGGGAAATCTGGCGGATCAGTCTTTCTGTTGAGAAGCCGATTTACTCCACGAAGGGATTTGTGTCATTTCGCTCTCTTTAACTGGATTACTCGGAGGTGCCCACATAGTCTTACGCTGTTCTTATAAAGCAATGACAGCCTTCGAAATCTATTCGGTATGGGGTGGCAGTTTCAAATACAGCGAGACCCTGGAATTGAAAGCCCCCTCGTCTTTTGAATTAGATCATTAAAAAAGAAATCTGAACGAGTGTGTTAAGTGCGCAGAAAATAATGAGGGGCTACAAAAATAAATAAACGCGATGTTCATTTAATATTTGTTTGTGATGTTGGATTTAAAACAGGTGTTTGGAATCCAACAGAAAAATGCTATTTTAGACGACTACTAACACGCGAAGGTTTGCTTGGCTCGTTTGTCTGATTACAAGAACGCTGCTCAGGTTTTTTTTTCTTTCTTTCTTTTATTTCCACGTACTCGGGGAGAACTACGCAGCTCTTACACGCGATATGCTAGCCTCGCAGTCAGACGTGCTGCTCTGACCCTGACAGGATGCAAGGAGGAAGTCACTTCGAAAACATGCGTCATGTAGGTGTAGTGGAAGTGGTTGCTGGGCGTAGAGAACTCTCCAATGAAAGCGAATCAAACCTGTTTCGCATTTCAGCGTTTGGCGACAACTAAATGACGGCAATAATAGAACATAATATTTGAAAAGACTCGCGTTACGGCTTGCCTCTATATAGTGCTTGCCCTTGAATCACGCGTGGGTAATGGACGCCCCCCCCCCGGGTTTGTTCGAAAGTCCGCGTATAACTTTTGATTCTCTAAAAACTTAACGACTACTAATAGCCGACTGTTGACTCAAGCCTTGCCGAAAACATAAAGAGTCGATTGACACCTATTCTGTCGCATGTCTTGTAAGCCAGAGAAAAGAAACTCATAAGGAGAAAAAGTACATTCGCAGTACTACTCGTATGTTGTATTTATTAATATCGTAAGTTTATGTCGTCTGTCAGTCAGTACGTACATCGATATTGTCTTATATGATACAAAACACTGTACGTGTTATACGTATTACTAACGTCACACATCAAAAATGAAAGATAAAGCGAAAAAGAAATGCCCATTTATTCACTGGTTCGTGCATTGAGAACGAAGAAGCAGCAACACGACTGCTTTATGGCAGTCGATGCGATTGCTTCGCGGTAGCCCAGCCTGCATGCCAATAAATGAATCGTTATGAAATTTTTATTTTAGCCAAATAATTAATCGCCGTTTATTTCATGATTTAATTCTGCATCTTTTCGTTTGCTTACATTTTTTCGACTGCGCCACGTAGGGTCTGTTCGTGTGCGTAAGTTTTCATAAATGTTAACTTTTTATAAATGGATTTGTGTACACTTGACGGTAGCAAATGATGGAATGGACGAGTATCTACGTGTGTTTTATGTGCTCGTGACATGCCTAACTTTTTTTTCTTTTTTGCGATATTTTTAGGCTAGGCGGTTCGTCGGCGAGGTTTTTCAAAGTGTCGCAAATCTCCGAAACCTTTTCCAGTATATTTATTGAAAAAAATCGGCGTATAAGTGGACCGGCATAGTTCAAACACGTGCTGTTCAAGGGTTAACTCTCTCTCTCTCTGGGAAAAATAGGTTTACACATTTCTAAGAACGAGGGTTTCCTGAAGTTTTTTTTTTTTTGGTTTCCTTCCATGAAACACGTAGATGCCCCTGAGCTTTGCTCGTGTAGCGGTTGGGCTGAGCGACATAATTTTCGCTCAGTTAATTCGCCGAGTGATGCAATTATTCTCTCTTTCGTTAAGTCGATGGCGAGTTTTAAGTGTCCTTTGCATTCCCAAGACGCACGCGCAAGGTGCGGGAAGTGTGTTTATTTTATTTGCAATCGGTAACACAACGAGATAATAATTGTCGTTAACCCCTCACGAAGCAGCGGCCATTGTTTCCTACGGACTTCAGCAGCCTCTAAGCGACAGGTCATGGGAGAAACAGCCACGCTTAGCAAAGTGCTGCGTGTTTGCTTTTCTAATATTTCGCTTTTTTTTTTTTTCAGTCAGTCAATAAATCTTTGCGATTGTTATTTTCGAAACTTATCAAAACAAGAAAAAAATTATCCGTTTTTATTCCAAATCCATTTTGTTCATTCCGATTCAAGTTCAAGAAACGACGAACCGAAAGGGGTCAATCAGTACGTCAAAGGACCTGTTATTTAATAACCCAAATGCATTATCTTAGGTCTGCTTATGAACGTCGATCTTTTCCCTTCAGGTGTACACTTACTTACTCCCCCTGGTGGTATTCCCTCTTCCATTCGTTGTACACGTTCCCTCCAATTCCTTCGTGTTATCATTTCTTGCCCTTCTGATTCATTCCTGATTTCATTATTTCTTATTCCATCCATTCTTGTTACATTAAACTCCCCCCCCCCCCCAAGAAAAAATCTTGGGTTTCTAATTTCACAACTCAGAGCAAAACCAGCTCTTAAGGGTGCATAAAAATAAACATTAACCAAGATTTCGTAGCAGTGCTTTGTTTCTCGTGCACTTGAGGAAGGCGTCTTGAGGAAAGCAATATTTTGGGCTTCGGTAAGATTCAAACGTTGGGAAGAAGTAACGACGAGGTTCCCCCGATAACGACGAGCTACCACCCTCTTTTTTAAGTGTCGATGAGAGCAACAGTTGTCATGGAAACCTTTTGCCGCGTAGAAACACTACGACACGTGAACCGCTGATCCCCATCTTGCGAAAACAAACCGAGTAACGAGATCCGACGAATGAATGAACCCACGAGGGAGGGCGTTACTAAGTGCGACGTCTTCTTTCATCCGCTATTTTATTGCACGAGCTAAAAGTGGATACGAAAGGACAACGAAGGCTGGAGAGGGTGGGCGGTAAACGATTCGAAAATAAAACTCAAAACGGGGAAACGAACGAATTCCAGTGGAAAACAAAACTGTCTTTGGAAGCAGAAGAAACGCGGGAATGATCCCACCCCACCTCGTACTGAACGAATTGGTGACAGATGCATTCGCGTGAATTGATATCGCAAAGTTCAAGTACGGATGAAAGCGAAGATAAAGAATTCGAAGGGTTTCCGCAGTTCGCTGTGGCGCAAAGTAATTTTGGGCTGTGAAAAGTGCGGACGAAATTCAGCACGAGTTTTGTGTCGAGCAATATTTGTGAACTCAGTGCGAACTAGTAAAATACAAGATCGGGACCGATTTATAAAAGCATTTCGTTCACAAACCCTATTTATAAGCCACATTAGGGGCTTTCCCTTCTTATGCGGAAACCCCTACTGCTGCTCGTCCTGGAGCAGGTAGGCTACACGTAAACGCCCCACCGAGTGAGAAACACCTCAAATCAGCGCCTCCAATTCGGAGCGTTGATTTGCTTTGTGGCTTGCATCGCTGACTCTTTTCTGGAGGAAAAGGGGTGTGTATGGGCTCGCTCACACACGCCATCGACCAATCCTAGATAGACACATCACCTGACTCACAGATTTTGTGTATACACACACACACATATAGTGTAGTAGAGTATATATACTGTATATATATATATATATATATATATATATATATATATATATATATATATACTTTCTACATATATATATATATATATATATATAGTTTGTTTTATACAGTTGTCTGAAGCAAGAGTGTGTCTGTATTCCTTGAAATGGATAAAATTGAGTATCGTGCGGTTATAAAATTCTTTGTAAAAGAAAGTTTAACACCAAAAGAAATTCATTCGAAGTTCATAAAAGTTTATGGGCACGCTTTTCCTTCGTTTTCGACAATTAAGAAATGGGCTGCCGAGTTTAAACGTAGCCGTACCAGCCTTGAAGATGATCCATATGAAGGACGTCCAAAAATTGTAACAACACCAGAAATCATTGATCAAGTGCACGATATGGTATTGGATGACCGGCGAGTCAAAGCATGTGAAATTTATGAGACTGTAGGCATTCAAAAGAACGTGTAGGATATATTTTGAATGAAAAATTGCAAATGAAAAAGATTCGCGCAAGATGGGTGTCACGCTTGTTCACAGCAGATCAAAAACGCACTCGCATGAAAATCTCTGAACAGAGCTTGGAGCGTTTTAACAAGAATTAAACTGATTTTGTGCGTCGATTGATTACGGTTGATTAGACTTGACTTCACCATTACACACCAGAATCCAAACAGCAGTCAAAACAGTGGATAGGAGCTGGTTGTTCAGCTCCAAAGAAGACAAAATTGGTTCCATCAGCAGGAAAGGTCATTTTGGATGTGGTATTTTGGGATGCGAATGGCATTTTGTTTATTAATTACATTGAAAAGGGTAAACAATAACCGGGAATATTATTCCGATCTTTTAACCAGACTAGATGAAAAAAAAATTCGTGAGAAAAGACCCGGTTTGCAGAAGAAAAAAATCATCTTTCATCAGGACAATGCACCTATCCACAAAGGTGTTTTGGCAATGGGAAAATTAAGGGATCCGCACTATGAATTGTTGGAACATCCACCCTATTCCCCAGATTTGGCTCCCTCTGACTTCTATCGCTTCCGAAAACGCTTTCTCGCTGGTCAACGTTTTTCTTCGAATCAAGAGGTGATTGCAGCCGTAGAGGGGCATTTTGCAGATCTTACTGAGAACCACTACAGGGATGGGATAATGGCCTTGGAGCATCGCGATGGAATAAATGTATTACTCTTAAACGAGATTATGTTTAAAAATAAAAATAATTTTGAAATTATAAATTCGTTTTTTCATTGTTAGGCAGAGAACTTTTCAGATCACACTCATGTGTGTGTATATATATATATATACACACGAGTATATATATGATATATATATATATATATATATCATATATATATATGATCATTCTCTCATATATATATATATATATAAATCAGCTAATGCCTTTTTGTTCCCATACAGGGAGTAGGCGATGCCGTTTTTTTAAACCTATCTAACTTTTGGAGATTGAGTGGGCAGTTCAATCTCCACTGGTAGCCAATCAGAGATAGCTGGCCCAAGGCTATCACTAATTAATCAGGATGTAATGAATAAGGCAGCTAGTAAGTGCCGCCATCTGGTAGTCCCTAACCCTAACACAATATATTTTTAATGTCTGAAAATAGTGTGGGTTCGACGGCCAATTTTCTTGAGTTTACAGGACGAAAAACTGGAGTTTCCGGGAGGAAAAACCCGCTAGCCCTTGCCAGAGATCGGCTAACTCTGGAATCCGTCAAGAAAAGGCTTATAAAAAAGTTCCTCTAGTCGGCGACTAGATTCGAACGCCTTTCGTTGTGCGGTCAAGCCCTGTAGGGTACAAACGACACTTCTACTGAGTTACACAGGCACACACACACACACACACGCACACATACATATATATGTATGTGTGTGTGTGTATATATATATGTGTGTGTGTGTGTGTGTGTGTGTGTGTGTGTGTGTGTGTGTGTGTGTGTGTGTGTGTGTGTGTGTGTGTGTGTGTGTGTGTGTGTGTGTGTGTGTGTGTGTGTGTGTGTTATTATTATTAATGTTGTTATTATTACATAATACCTCAAGGGAATCCAAAGACTCATTGAGGAAGGGTAACTACTCTACCGCTCTCTCTCTCCACTGACTACAACTACACCGACGCCATCTACAGTCCTTCACCTAGTATTTTGACAGATACTATTTCTCAGCGTCCAATATATATATATATATATGAGCTCTATACCATAGCCCTTGACTGCACCAAGGAGGACTTGTTCTCTGGAATCTAGTCAGCAACTAGAGGAGATTTTTCTATGCTTTTTTCGACCGGTTCCCAAATTAGTCGATCTCTGGCAATGGCAAGTGGGTTTTTTCTCCTGGTAACTCGGGTTTTCGTCCTGTAAACTCAAGAAAATCGACTGTGGAATCAAACCCACACTTTTCAGACATTGAAAATATTCTATTATGGACCATGAAATGGCAGCACTTGTTGAGCCCTCTCTCTTCACTGCATGCTGCTTATTTAGTGATAGCCTTCGGCCAGCAGTCTCTGATTGGTACCAGAGGAGATTAAACTGCCCACTCAGTGTCCAAAAGTTAGATAGGGCTAAAATGGCCTCGCCGACTCCCTATACTGGAATAAAAGGCGCTAGCTGATTTTATTTTTATTTTATATATACAATATATTTATATTCTAGCTATATGAGAATAAAATTAGAGGACCTAAGAATCTGTAGCTTAAATTATGAGAAAAATACTTAAATCACATACTTCTAAGTCCTAATTTTGATTTTTTATTGCAAACGAAATAATCCACGACTTCTTCAGGACCACACGAAACGTACCTCGAAAATGATATCAAGATAGATCAATATTTTCTGCATGTTCGATGAAGAAACAGGCATCATTTATATACACTTATAATGCTTCCTTGGCCCAGTCAAAGAAGGA
Organism: Typopeltis vanoorti; assembly: GCF_054136105.1. NCBI lineage: Eukaryota > Metazoa > Arthropoda > Arachnida > Uropygi > Thelyphonidae > Typopeltis > Typopeltis vanoorti. The sequence continues at coordinate 88,348,839 of NC_143572.1, read as the reverse complement.
CACATTATTCCTCTTGGTCATAAAGCTTGTGATAGATGTGAAACATTCGTAAGTCAATAAGCATTAGTGTTATTTCGAGCCTACAACTCGCTTGTGGATAAGATATTCTCAAAATAGTGGAATTACTCCTGAAAATGCATACTGCATCCGAGATGTTCAATTCACACACAACTCATACATAGTCTTAGCTTTCTTGAGGATAATTTTTAAATGTGACTAATCCATGTAATCAGTGTGAACCTGAGATGATCTAGAACCCTTGCTTCCATTTCTCATTAATTCGCTATTTATTGATTTATGTGAAATTTCATTCGCCGTTGACGAAAATTCAGCCGAAGATACGATGGGCAATTATTATTTGCGATTTCAAGATTATTCTCTTTTTGGTATTTATCATCAATTTAGCCATGCGTCGCTTCTAAAAAACAATATAGTTTGGCTCCTTTTTAGTGTGGATTACGCATTATATAGTTTTTTTCAGTAAGTTTTAAAATAATAGGTTTTAGAGTATCTATTCATTGCGTTGCCATTTAGTGTGGAGTAATGTGTGAATTTCTGTGCAAATTATTATATTATTCTTACCATTGAGCAATGATAAGAATAATAAAATAATAATAATATGCTAACACCTTTTATTCCCTTATAGGGAGTACGCGAGGCCTTCATACGCTGTCTAGCTTTTTGAGACTGTGTGGGCATTTCAATTTCCACCGGTAGTCAATCAGAGATAGCTGGTCCATGTCTATGGCTAATTATAGGCAGCCACCGACGAAGAGGTTGGCAAAAAAGTGCTGCCATCTTTTCATACCTAGCAGGATATGTTACTGTCTGAAATAATGTGCTTTCCACAGTCGATTTTCTTGAGTTTACGGGACAAAAAAACCCGACTGTTCGGGAGGAAAAATCCGCCAGAGATCGACTAACTCGTGAACCAGTCGAAGAAAGACTAAGAAATAGTTCCTCCAGTCGGTTTCTAGATTTGAACTATTAGCCTATCTTCATGCAGCCTAGCGCAGAGGATACAAGCTCTACTTCCACTACATGGTGACTGCTTTAATTGTGAAGGAATTGTGGTTGAACAATTTGCTTGTGTAGGTAGAATGGAAAATCACCATTATTATTAGTAGTAGTGGAAGTAGCAGTAATTACAACTAATTAATAATAATATTATGAATTATATGTTGCTGGGGTATTAAGATAAATATTTTCCGAAAACAACCAAAAATTAGCAACCAGGAAACAGCTTGGCCACACGACAATTATCCAGCTCTTACAGGCACTTACACAAATCGCACTGTGCATGTGCAACAGTTTCCAAAAGAACAAGACCACTTTGGTACCAGAATCTGTATACTCCCACCCTTTGCTTCCAGAAGAATATACAGATTTTGGGAAGATTTATTGCCATTCAAAGTGAATCACCAGCAATTCTTCGATGCAGTGCATGACTTCTCAATGGCGAAGACCAAAATTTCTAACTACGCTAAAACACACATTTACGTTTTTCAGCATTTCAAGAGCTTGTGTGTAGAATTAAAATTATATTTAAACAAATCTGCTGTCTTTTATTCCTTTTTAGGAAGGGAGTAGGTAAGGCAGTTTTATTCCTCTCTAACTTTTGGAGATTGAGGCAGTTGAAGCTCAACTGGTAGCCAATAAGTGTTAGCCAAAGATTGTCAATAATTATATATGGCATCCAGTCAACAGACGGCAAGCAAGTGCCTCTATGCACATGTTTGTCGTCATAACATAACTTATTGTGTTAAGGTACCTAACCCTAATGGAATATGTAATGGTCTGAAATAGTGTGGCTCCCACGGTCGAGTTTCTCAAGTTTACAGGACGAAAATCTTGAGTTTCTGGAAGTAAAATCTGCATTCCTATGCCAGAGATCCACTAACTCGAGAACTGGTCCACAAAAGGCTTAAAATATGCTCTACTCGGTGATCTACAACAGGTCTTTCTTCTGGTGTCTAGTGTGGTTGATGATATAGTGCATCACTATAATACCCAGCTATCAAAACCCACTCTGGGAATGTTTATTGGTAATACACCTAAAATCAGAATTAGGATGGCCAGTAACGATGGAAGGAATTATATTGCAGGAATCTGAGAGTCAAATACATTTGACTTCGTTTGAATTCATATTAATCTTCTTCTTCTTCTTCTGCAGCTTCTCCCACTTAAGTGGGGTCACTGTTTCTTATGAGTCTCCTCCACACCCTCCCGTCCCGGGCCGTCACCACATCCAAGTCCCCCATCCCCAAGTCCTCCTCCACCAGCCCCCTCCACCTCCCCCCTGGCCGCCCACGCCTCCGCCCTCCCCGCACATCCATCTGCACGACCCCCCTTCCCACACACTCGTCCTCCCCCCCATCACACGACCAAACCATCTCAACCCCGCCTCCCGCATCCTCGCTCCCAAGTTCGTAACTTTCACTGTTCCCCTGACATAGTCATTTCTCAGATGATCCCCTCTGGCCACACCGCACATCCACCCAAGCACCCTCATCTCCGCCACCTCCATCCCGCTAATGTTATTTTTCCTCAGGGCCACAGTTTATATAGCATATGTCATAGCTGGCCTCACCACTGTCCCATAAATTTTGCCCCTCAGACCGATCGGCACCCCCCCCATCACACAACACTCCAGCCATCTCCCTCCAGCTCCTCCAACCCACCCGCATCCCGCATCCCACCCCCCCTCACCTCCCCATCCTCCTCCACTGTCGAACCCAAGTATCCAAAGTCTCTCACCCTCCTGATGACACCTCCCCCCAGCTCCAGGTCCGTCTCCCGGCCACCGCCCACTGCGCAACACATACACTCCGTCCCACCTCTGCTCAGTCCCATACCTCTCTCTTCCAGTACTTTTCTCCATCTTTCCAGTTTAGTTTCCGCTTCCTCTCCCGAATCTACACAGAGCAAGACGCCATCCGCATACAACACCGTCCAAGGCGCATCCCCTCTCACCTCCTCTGTTACCACCTCCATCACAATATTAAACAGAAACGGAGCTAATGCTGACCCTTGATGCAAGCCAACTGCCACTTGAAAACCCTCCGTCTGTCCCAAACAGGTCCGAACACCCGTCCCCACACCCCTGCACATCCCCCACACCAACCCGACATATTTCTCCGGCACCTTCTTCTCCCTCAGACACCTCCAGACCTCCCTCCCCGGCACTCCATCGCATGCCCTCTCCAGATCAATAAATACCAGATGTAGCTCCCTTTGTTTCTCTCGATATTTTTCCATCATCTGTCGTAACCCAAAGATAGCATCTGTTGTTGATCTACCAGGCATGAAGCCAAATTGTTCCCCTGCAATCTCCACCTCCTCCCTCAATCTACCATCAAGAACCCTTTCTAGGATCTTCATTGTGTGGGACATCAACCCTATTCCTCTGCAATTCCTACAGTCCCGTGCATCCCCTTTACCCTTGTAGATGGGAACAAGAGCACTCTCCCTCCACTCCCCGGGCATATTCTCCTGTTGGCAAACCCTCACGAACAGGTCCCACAGCAGGTCAATTCCCTCCTCCCCCAGTGCCCTCCATTCCCCCACTGGAATTCCGTCGGGGCCCACCGTCCCTCCACTCCTCATCTCCCCCATGGCCCCCGCCACCTCCACTCCACTGATGCCCCGCACCCCCCCCAGAAGGCTGCCCATCTCCTCTGTGAGTCCTTGCATTTTCCTCATTCAGAAGTCCCTCAAAGTATATTCTCCATCTGTTTCCCATGTCCACATCCCTCCACAACACTCCTCCTTCAGCATCCCCGATCCGCCCCACATGCAAGACGTCCCCAGCTGCCCTACCTCCACACCTCGCCAGTTGGCAAATTTTTCTCTGTCCCCCCTTTGTTTCCAATTGATCATACAGATCCCGACACGCCATGGTCCTCGCCCGTGCCACAACTCTCCCGGCCCCCCGCCCTCTCCGTCTGCACACCCCTCCGTCCTCCCCCACTCCCGACCCATCCCACTTCCGCTCTGCCCCCCTCCCAGCCGTCACCGCCACCCGTACACCACCACTCCACCACCAACCCTCCCTCCGCTCTCCAATCCCTCCAGATGTCCCACCAAGCACCCCGACCGCACAGCTCAGGACCACCCCTGAACCATGTTTCCACCAATCCTGTACACCCTCCAGTCCATCCGAAATCCTCTCCAACACTCTCTCCCCAAAACGATTCCCCACACTCTCCTCCTTCAAGCGAAACCACCCAATTGTCTTCATCCCATGGCAACCAGAAGTTCCCATCTTCGATCCCAATTTAAAGTCTGCGCACAGCAGTCGGCGTTGCCGTGCCACCTGATCTGCTGGAACCACCCCACAATCCGTCACAACCTTAAGATGCCCTCCTCTAGTCAAAATGTAGTCAACCCGTGAGCTGCCGCCACCACTTCCAAATGCCATCAAATGTTCTTCCCTCCTGAAGAAAAACGAGCCCACAACCGCCAGACCAAACGCCACTGCAAAGTCCACAACCCTCTCTCCCCCCTGGCCCACCACTCCCACTCCGTGGCCACCATGCACCCCCTCACAGTCTCCATTCTGTCTTCCTATGTGCCCGTTCAAGTCTCCTCCGACAATCACCATCTCATTTTCTTCCAATTCCCTCATTTCTTCATCTAACACGTTCCAGAACTCATCTTTTTCCTCTGCTGTACAACCAACTTGCGGGGCATATACACATAATACGACCACCCGCTCTTCTCCAAGACCCAATTTCATTCGCATGATCCTGTCGTTCCTTCTACCCACGTCCAGTACTTCACCCTTCATTCTGCCACACACCACAATTCCTACACCATTTCTTCCCTCGTTATTCGCTCCAGAGTAGAACAATTTATATCCATCTCCCAGTTCCTTTGCCTTTCCCCCTTGTCTCCTGCACACATAAAATGTCCAACTTCCTCTTCCTCATCATGTCTGCCACCTCTCTTCCCCTTCCAGTCATGCTTCCAACATTCAGTGTTCCCACTCTCAACATCCTCTCCACCTGCTGGGCTCGCTTCTTTAACCGCACCCGCCCTTGATGCGGTAGCCCTCGTCCACTTCTCACAGCTGTAGGGCGATGTGGCTGCGCGTCGCTTAAGGGGTACGCCCTAGCCCTTATATCATTTTCTCTTCGACTCATAATCATAGTTTGAGTTGGCACTGAAGTTTTACGACCGGATGCCCTTCCTGACGTCAACCCTCGCATTTATCCGGGCTTGGGACCGGCACCTATTGAGGCTAGCTTGCCTCCTTTGGTGGCTGCATAAGACGAAATGACTTAGCAAGATAGGAAAGACTCACCCCTAGCCCTCGAATACTCTAATAGCATCAGGGGGAAGGAGCAAGGAGAGGAGAAAGAAGCAAAGAAAGAAGAGGAGGGACCAGTCTACAGAATAATATTACAGATATATATTACATGAAGTAAGGCATGGTCCAGCATCAGGTACCTCGGGTTTGCCATGCCCGTACTCACTAAAGTGAGCCCTTGAGGAAATTTCATATTAATGAAGAACGTTTGAATTCATATTAATCTGAGTGTCAAATGCATTTGAATATTTGAAAATTCAGTATTATTATTATTATTATTATTATTATTATTATTATTATTATTATTATTATTATTATTATTATTACGGGCAACTCCAAGGAGTCCTTAGACTTATTGAGGGAGGGCCTGAACATCATGTCAAGAACTATCCAGCATTTCCGCAGTATGTATCATACTTTGCTTTGAACGTATTCACAGTCTTGGCACCCACAACACTCTGGCAACCTATTCCGTTCATTTCCCTACTTTCCAAGCAAAACATCTAGCTCTAACATTCTTGCTAACTACACACTTACTCAGTTTCCATGGATACCGATTAGTTCTGTCACCAGCAGACCTGTTCTGAAAACTTTCCTCTGAATTAAAATTAATCTAGTAAAAACCCTTAATTAATTTGCATGTCTCAATCATGTCAACCCTTTACCACCTCTGAACTAGTTTCTGTAAAGCACAAATCTTTAATCTGTTCTCGTAAGGTTCATTCCATAGACCTGCTGCCATCTTGGTCATTCGCCTCCGGATCCACTCCTCCAACTCATCAGCAAGAAACCCTGGCGCCCAGATCTGTATGCAGTATTCAAAATGGGTCTTATCAAGGCTCGATAAAGATGAACAATAGCCTGTTTGTCTCTGCTCGTCAAAGTATTCCTCATTAACCAAGTAATCTGATCAACTGCTTTAGCCACTTTCGCTATGTGTCCTAAACTTCAACTCTCCATCCACTAACACTCCCAACTCTCTGGCTTCACCAATTTCCGAGTAGAATTCCACCAATATTGTATACAGATGGTAATCTTTTCACCCCAAAATGCATAACCTTTCATTTTGCCACATCAAATTATCATCCGTTCACCTTAGCCCAGTCCCCAAATCTATCCAAATAATCCCAAAAAATGTTGATATCATCTGTATTAACTACTTCTCTACCTACCTTTGCATAATCGGAAAATAATTGAACAGTTCCTCTCAGATCCTTTCCTACATCGTTAATGAACAAATTAAATAATAGTAGTCCTAGAAGAGAACCGTGCTGCACGCTACTAGTCACAGGTCTTCTTTTGGACTGTACTCCTGAATAAACCACTCTCTGATATCTCTCCATCAATCACCCTCCTACCTATCTCACCGGCCCTACATCAATCCCCATGTACTGCAGTTTACTGATAAGAATTCCATGTGGTATCCTGTAATCCAGTAATCAATATTCATCATCATATCCTCATCTATCCAACCTAGGACATGTCGAATCCCCTCCCGACTGAGGGGGGCTTACAACTAATTAATGCAGCCGGGTTGCCACTCTTTACTGCATCCCCTAAGGGCAGTATTTCTGACTCTAATGCGTATGTGTTCACGATGCCAGTTTGCCTCTTATGGGGGACGGAAAACCCAAGTCGCAGGGAAAACAAAAACCCTACCTCCATATAAGGCCAGGTAACTCACCTTTAGTCAAAAGAGACCACATAAAGGTTCCTCTTAAACAGGGATCGAACCTGGCTCTTTCCGACCAAAGAGCTCCGTGTGTACCGACTGAGCTACGGAGGTTCGTATTCAATATTAGATTTTTCTTAACTTTTATCAGAAATCTGTTCATAATAGTTTACCTCTTTGCGGATCATTCATTGCACTGTTCCACCTTATGTAATTACTCACTTATTAAGAATTAAAAGTCTTAAGCACTGTTGTTTGACATGATCATCACTGATGGTCGCTTCATTTAATAGCAGATCCAATGTGCTGACAATGTGGTTGTTTAGTCTTTTTTTTAGTGTTATTACGTTGAAATAGATTATCTGTTTGTTTATCGAAATCCGACAATATTCCTTCTCCACCGATTTCAAATGCTGATTTATTCCATTTTAAAACTCTTTAATCCTCTCTCCAATAATTAAACAGTCTGTCATTTTATAATAAGCAGTTAACTGGCTGCTTCTTGTTAACTCATTTTTCCTTTAAAATTTCATTTTATTACTCTGAGATTTTAAATTTTCTACTTCTTTTAACTTTCTAATTAAAAAAAGTTTCATCAGTCACATGAGTAAACAAATAAATGTACATGTTAATACCTTTTATTCCCGGAAGCAGTAGGCAAGGCCGTTTAGTCCTAACTAAGCGATATACAATCACTCTCCACCGTTACCCAATCATTTAACGCTGGATCAAGGCTATTAATGATTTTAATAGCAATCTAGGGAGGAGAATATAGCAAACAACTGCCGCCATATGATGGTCCAAAATCTAACACCACATATTATAGGCTGAAATTTTGTAGAGCGATTTGTATGGTCACTTTAAATATTATATTCACTGATAGAGGGAGTTCTTCAGTTGGGATTAATCATTGTTTCTCCCTCTATCTGCGGAAGATTGGCTAACTCGGGAAGAATCTGGAAAATGGCCTCAAAAAGTTTCTATAGCCACAACATGAAGTTTGCAAAAAAATTAAATATTAAAAAGATAAATGAGAAAAGAGTAAGATATTTGTGAATAGCCATGGAATTCACATTTCAATTCATAATTCTAGGACACCAAAAGAAAGGCCCACAGTTCGAATCTAGTGGCCGACTAGATGAATTAATTCTAAGACATTCTTCCATCAGTTCCACAGTTTGTTCATGACTTCTCTGAACATGAACCAGTAGGGTATTCTTTCTGTATCTTGACTTTTTAGTTCTTTGTCTCAAGAAAATTGACTGTAGAACTCAGATTATTATAGACAATAATATGAATTGGAGTTAGGGACACGAAGTACAAGTTGTCTGTGGTAGTGTTTCTCTCTCTCTCTCTCTCTCTCTCTCTCTTTCTATGTATATATCAAAGCTTTGGTTTATTGATATTCATTCTCGCATGATGTTACTAAATGCTGAAGGAGAGAGTCTGTTGTCCAAACATCTTCTACTTAGTGCGAATGGAGCTTAACTTCGCCCTTTGCGAAATTTAAAGCATTGAAGATTTTAGCGTATTTTCGACTGGTTCCCGAGTTGGTCAATCGCTGGCACGTGTAAGCGTGTTCTTCATCCCATAAACTTAAGAAAATCGACCGCAGTAACCAGGTTATTATACAAAGTAACGGATCCTGTTAGGGTTAGGTATCAAGAGATAGCAGCACTTGTTTGTCGGTCTGTTCATCAGTTGCTGCCTATAATTAGTGATAGACATGGGCCAGCTATCTCTGATTGGCTACTGGTGGAAATTGAACTGCCCACTCAGTCTCCAAAATATGCTTACTCTTATAAGGGAATAAAAGGCATTAGTTGATTTATTTTATATATTTCGGTTGGGTGTGCTGTCGTTCCAAATTCACATCAGTTTAACCATATGATTGCATTTTTTTCGACGTATGAATGTTTTAAAAGTGCACAGCACATCAGTGCTCATCTTAATTGGTCTAATGCAGCGTTTCTCAACCTTTCTAAGCCCAAGGACCAGTGAAATGCCTAAAACAATTCTACGGACCACTAAGTTATGTAATTTTTCTTAAATGTATTATGGAATTATCAACATTTTGGGAAAACTGCGCCTTTTATAACATAATAAATCTAAAAGCATGTTTTGAATACATGTGGAAACATAATTGATTAAATTGGAAGTAAACGATTAAAAGTGTATCATCATTGAACAAAGTTTTAATTTTTATTAAACAACTGAAGGTATCAGTTTCCGATTTACTGTGGACAAATGAATGGGTATTTCAGCGCCATCCCACTGATATCTCCATTCATCTACTCACAGCAACTTTTATATTTTATATGTTATCCCCGTAATCCCCATTCATTTACCAATACTCATGAAGTAAGCCCACACAACAACTTTTATCTTCACGCACTCTCTGATTCGACCTGCGACATGTAAACTGTTCCATTCGCTAAGTGCGTTTTGAGACGAGGGAAAAATGTTGTTCTTATCTTAATCCGTTCATCATAATACTGAATACGAACTTGACATCCATGGATTCTATCATGGATGACATCCCTTGTCCTGTCCAAACCATTCCCTGCATAAACACAAAACTTTCACTCAGATCATCCCAAAGTGATTAATGCCCCCCCCCCCCATCCATCCATACCCACACAAACACACACACTTCCAGCCGATACGAATCGCCTTATTTCCCTGACGAGTTATCCATGACCAGCAAAAAAAAAAATCAATACATCCTGTTATGTGAGATCCTTCTCGATATCTATTGACAGTCCAACCCACGATATCAGTCACAAAGTACCATCCACGTGGTCGTGCGCATTTTCCGCCAGCGACCGTATGCCATATATACCGTAAGCATGTGATTTGTACTAATCGTGTTATGATCGCGATTTTATTATATCCGTCCTGTTTTATCCAGAGGCACAACAGGGGTCATCGTAAATCTGGCAGATTAATCATGTGGGGGTTTTATTTATATCCGTCCTGTGTGCTGCTTGTATTCCTTATGTTGTGATGTCTGTCAGTACAACCATGACCGTACGGATGTGGTTGTCTGCATGAGACGGATTCGGTGTGCTTGGCCACGTATTCCCGAAAGCGACCGTATGAGATACGGAACTTCGCTAAACGAAACGCAGGCAGCTATCCTCCTCACCAGCAGAGCTGAGCCTCACCGTAACATCACTTTGTATAACTTTCGTTTCATCCCCGATTTTGGAAATGGATTAATTCCAAAACTAGTTATGAGAATAATCGGAAATTGTAGTCCAAATAAATAATATGATATAATTATGTTGCTACTTACTTTTAATGAGGTGGTTCAGCTTCTCGACCTTTGCAGAGTTGCTGAATATCTGGCTCAATATTGTCAACTTCAGTTGAAGATCGGCACATACAAGAAGACGATCTCTGTATTTTGTTTTTATTTGAAGGAGCGATGAAAATCCTTTCTCACAAAGATAGATTGTAGAAAACTGCATGACGATTTTCGATGCTTTTTCAGATAATTCTGGAAATTCACTTCTCACTGAAGACGAGAACCAAAATCGAGCAAAACCAAGATCACGGAATTACATTTTAAGTCCACTGTCACTTAGAAGCTCTATTTACTGTTCTTTTTCGTTCTCGTGATTGTAAGCCTGAAATAGATCTTACACCCACAAAAATGTAATAAAAGTTATTCGGAAAATATGCTTCAAAATTCTGTTTCAGAGTTTTGAGGTGGTCGCAAAACCTTTCGAGAAACTCAGAATCAACAAAAATATCATTTTCCACTAAAAAGAATTCCAAGGTTGGAAAATGTGCAAATAACTAATACATGACTTATACACAACACCAGTTTTTTTGGGTTTTTTTCTCGAATGCCTTCATTTTGTCGTAGGCATCAAAAACAGCTAAAGAATTTCCCTGAAGGGAGAGATTTAGTTCATTTAATTTCGAAAAAATGTCTGAAAGATAGGATAGTGTTGATAACCATGCTTCGTGAACAAGGAGTGATGCAAAATGAGAATTACGTTCATTTACAAACAATGAAACTTCGTGCCTTAATTGAAATAGGCTTGTTAGAATTTTGCCCCTGGAAAGCCAGCGAATTTCTGAATGAAGCAAAAGTTGCGAATATTCACTGCCCATTTCATCGCAGAGTACAAAAATAATAATGTTATTTAACGGTCGAGCCTTAATAAAATTAACTAGCTTTACAGCGTTGTATAACACAGTTTTAAATTCTGGTGGCATTCCTTGGGAGGTCAGCCTTTCCCTATGTATGAAACAATATACCCGATTCATATCCGGAGCCACTTCCTTGACCATAGAAACAATCCCCAACTATGCCTGCTTGAAAGGGCGCGAGCTCCATCTGAACAGAAGCCCATACTTTTTTCCCACTGGAGGTGTATAGTAATAATAATAATAATCCCTTTGTGTATGATGCAATTATCGAGGGTGTGAAATATTTCTTCTCCGGTTGTTCGAGATGACAAATTTCCACAAAACAGAATATCGTTATGAATGCGCATATCTTACGTAACATGTTAACTGCGCATCAGCTGTAACATCAGTAGTCCCATCAATTTGTAACGCATCATAAGGGCTCTTCTTAACTCTTTCGATTAACTGAGATTCTGCGTCGCCTGCCATATCATTAATTCTGCGACCGACAATGTCCTTTGAAAGCGGAGTCAACTCAACATCTTTTAGTAACTTCTTGGTAAACATAGTTTTTACCACATCTTTTATAGCTGGAAGTAGTAAATTTTCCTCGAAAGAATGATGTTTCCCCGTTTTCGCTGTGCGCAAACTTAAGAGATAGGATGCTTCCAGTGCCTTGCTATAAATCGAACCCATGACCGAAACTACATCTTTCTCGTGCTTTAATGTTGCTAAGCGTCGCTGAAATTGGCTTTTTTTTTTTAATTGGCTTATTTTTCACGTCACAATGCTTATTTTCTAAATGTCTGAGTTTCACGGGTTTCATGTGCACTCGTTCGACAACACTTCATAACACAAAACACATTGAGGTTTCTGTTCACTTTCATCTCCACACCAAGTAAACCCGAATTCCAAATATGAACTGTTATATTTCCTACTGTATTTTTCCTTTGAATTGCTTGTTTCTTCTACTTTAATAGTATCAGATTTACTCGCCGTTACAACACGTGTATCACAATTAGGGTTAGCCTCACCTGTTTCATTTGCTCTTCTTTTCAAAGTCCTAGTTCTAAGTCACTTTTCCATTATTAAAAACGTTTCCGAAAAATATATCAATATATAAATACTGGGGTTAACTGACGACACACCTTGTCCAGGTATCATTTAGCAATTCTGAAGGTATATTGAGCCGTGGTTGAAGGAGGAAAACCTTCAATAATAAAAATCAATAAACAACAAGCAATTGGTTGAAATGTGGATAACACATGTTCACTTCAAATCTGACAAAACAGAAAGGGAAGACGGAAGCAATAAAACTATATTGTTGTTCACTTCACCTCTCTTATTATTCGTCATTCTGCCGCTACAAATTATTGTAGTGCCAGAAGATAAGTTTTATAAAATAGCAAAAATCACACTATAAAAGGGCAAAAACTCACCAAAGGCTGAGATGAACAGCTACCCAATTAGATGAAGGAGAATGGAAAGTAGAATGAAAAACTGTCGATCTTTACACTATTATATACACTTTATTAAACTGAAAATATATACACAACGTTTTTACTATTCTTCTTCCAAATTTTCAAAGTTTATTCAAGGTAAGTCCCCTCTTCTTTAGTAGCTGGCCTCTGTCTCTTTGCTAAAGGAGAAGTCAAAAATCTGTCCAAAGTTGATTGAACGTCTCTTTTTTTTCAGAAGATTTTTAAAGTGATTCAGACACTTGTCTTCAACCAAGACACAAGTCTGTTCATTTCAGCTTTGTTGGGATGCCTCTTTGTAACCAAAGACTGAAACTCTTCCCAGTAGTGCAGCATTTTTTTTAATGTCACCTGTCGGCATTCTTCTCTTTTTATTGCTGTACTCTTCCTCTGATGAGCACTCTTTATCTTCCTTGTCTCTTTCCTGATTCAGTTGCTTTTTCAACTCTTCAAGATCTTCTGTTGTCAGATCTTTTGAGTGTTCTTCAACTAATTCTTCTACATCTTCTTCATTTAGCTCCAAATGTAATGCTTTGCCCAAGGATTATATCTTAGATAATATCTATATCTATATATATCTATATATATATATATAGATATATCTATATATATATATAGATATATATAGATATATCTATATATATATCTATATATATATAGATAATATCTTATCTACAATGTCAGCATTTTCAGCAGGAAGTTCCCCAGCAGCATCTTCAGCATCTCGAACACTGGAAACAGCACTTCTTATCTTGCAGCAGTCTGGCCATAACTTTTTCCAGGCAGCATTAATCGTCGTAACTGATGTGGTCAGCTTTATGTTAGCGCGCGCATCCACTAAAACATTCGTTAGCCGAATCCATATTCGTTAGCCGAGTCTGAAAAACAGCGAAAAAAAAATCTTTGTTAGCCGAAAAATTCGTTAGCAGGTTCACTCGTTAGCCGAGGTATCACTGTATATATAAAAACCATGTAAGTGGTAGGCAAGTTCTCACGCACGCAAAAAAAAATTCAGAAAACAAAAACAGCAACTCATGACAAATGAGAAAGTTCAATTGGATTGGTTGGCACAATAACCAATCACAGCCTCTAGGTGCTATTGTCCAGAGTCACCCTGCTTTGCCTTCTGAGCAGTTTAAAGTAAGACTCTAAATAGAGCCTTAGTTTAAAGTTACTAGAACGCTAAGAATTTGACTACCTGCGCCATCTTTACATCTTTTCAAAGGGCTCAAAGATTTATGCTTTTTGAAAGCACACTCGGGCTATTAACGCGAATGTGATGCAATGTTTACGCGTCAAAAAAAGTTTCCTCTTCGTGAAGGATTAGTATATTGTGTTTAATTTTAGGAATCGCGCGAAGTCTGGGAACAATATAGGGAGTCTTTAACAGGAATAAATGCAAAAATATAATATCGGTGACATTGTTATTCGGCGGATGAACACTGCACACCTAGTACACTTGGAATATTCGCCCCTGATATATATGTACGAGGGTGGTCTGAAAAGTTTCAGCCTCGACTATAGATAGCAACACTATCGGCAAGATTTTTTTTCTAAGTTGGTACATCTGAAGTCCCGATATAAAATTGAAGGTCTACAGTTGTCTGAAGCAAAAGTTTCATCTATACCCCTTGAAATGGATAAAATTGAGTATCGTGCGGTTATAAAATTCTTTATAAAAGAAGGTTTAACGCTAAAAAAAATTCGTTCGAAGTTTCACTCTTCTCCTTTGTTTTCGACAATTAAGAAATGAGCTGCAGAGTTTAAACGTGGCCGTACCAGCCTTGAAGATGATCCACATGAAGGAGGTCCAAAACGTGTAACACCAGAAATCATTGATCAAGTACATGATATGGTATTGGATGACCGGCGAGTCAAAGTGCTTGAAATTACTGCCACTATAGGCATTTCAAAAGAACGTGTAGGATATATTTTACATGAAGAATTGGAAATGAAAAAGCTTTGCGCAAGATGGCTGTCACGCTTGCTCATATCAGATCAAAAGCTCACTCGCATGAAAATCTCAAAACACTGCTTGGAGCGTTTTAACATGAATAAAACTGATTTTGTACGTCGAGTTATTACTTCTTTCTTATTATTTCTTTACATCCGATTCCTCTTTACAGGTGTCCTAAAATACACAAACCTGGTGTCGATTTATGAGCAATTGTAGACGCATCATCTCCCCAACTTATGCCTTATCTAAACATCTTGCTGATTCATTAAGTCATCACATAATGTCATCTGAGTCGATGTAGTTTCTCCCTTTATTAATGTTCCTGTAGATGTGTATAACCTCATTGAAGGAAAATTTTCACACCAGACATCACTACCTTATTAGTCCAATTTTTAAGTTGAAGAATTTACAAGCAACAATTTGGATTTGCTTGTGTGGCGCTCAGTGGATGTGGCATTTGCATACCTCGGCGCTTGGCCGCAAGAAGGAAGACTTGATTTCGAGTATAGTCGGCGACCAGAGGAAATTTTTCTAAGCCTTTTTTCGACCAGTTCCTGAGTTAGTCGATCGCTGGCACGGACAATCAGGTTTTTTCTCCCGGAAACGCAAGAAAATCGACCGTAGAACGCACATTATTTTTTCAGACATTAAATACGAGTGTTAGGGTTAGGGACCACGAGATGGCGGCACTTGTTGAGCCGTCACTCTTAACTGCGTGCCGCTTAATTAGTGATAGCCTTTGGCTAGCTATCTCTGATTGGGTACCAGTGGAGATTGAACTGCTCACTCAGTCTCCAAAAGTTAGATAGGGCTAAAAACGGCCTCGCCTACTCCCTATATATACGGGAATAAAAAGGCGTTAGCTGATTTTTTTTTTTCAATTTGGATTTACAATGGACAGTCCCCTTTCTCTTCTTTTAGCTCACCTTTTTTTTTACGAACTTTGAGAAGACTTTCCTTACAGAAACGACTTAAGGAAAGACTTCTCAATGTTCTACATATCTCCACCAAACCGACTGTTTGGTGGAGATGTGTAGATAATTACTTCATTCCCTTAACTCTTATAAACCTGTTATCAAATTTACATTAGAGCTTGAAAAAGATGAAACTCTTCTTTCTTAATGTTCTCATCACTAAAACGTTTGACAATGGTGTTACTATTGAGGAGTATCGTAAGCCTGCCATACGGAAGTTATCTCTATGCCTCATCTCTTCATCATTCTTCCCAAAAAATTAGGAATAGTTCACACTTAAAGAATTGAGTAGTTTCTATTAGGGACATAATTAGAAGCAACTCAAGACCGAACTTCGAAATTAATTTATTTATTTGTTGGTTCTGAATGACTATTCCAATTGACAGGATTTTATTTTCCTACCCTACTTCTCTCAATAAGCAGAATATCAATATAGAGACTAATTACATACTGTATACGCCAATGTATCGATTAAAGTGCATCTCTTTTCACTCAACATCAGAGTGACTGTTAAACTAATTCAAATTGTTCCCAGACTCCTGTTTGGCAGGTCACCTAAACATTAATGCAAATACATACGGTATATATATACGGTATATATATATATATATATTATATAGAATTCTGGCTGTTGTGGTTTAGTTTGCATTGGACAGACATGCCATTAATTTGAGGTGAGAAAGAAGGAATATATTGCAGACGTCGATCATAAAAGAAAATATGGATCTGGTCTGGCCAACCATATTTATAATACTAACCATGCATTTAACACATTTCGCGAATGCCTTACGTTGGAGAAAATGAAGGAATTGGTTATGGTCATCCGTTCATATGGATCACTGAATGAAAACCAAGGACTGATATTAAGTAACGAAGAGAAATCGCTAATTATAGCTGTTAATTAATATCGGATATTTCAATATCGCCAACAATCTCTTTATGTTGATAACTGCAAGCAGATAACTCATGCCACGAGATTTCATATTTATATTTTTAGCATAAATTTATCTATCTATATTTTTTGTTAAGCCTATTGAGCCCTAATTATGCTAACAGTTCTATTTTAGTAGTAGGTATATTTTTCATGTTTCAACGACTAATAAATTTTATTAGTGTTACTTAATGTTTTTAGTCGTATAACATTTTCTCTAAAAGACAAAAATGCTGTTGCTGGGTTTTAGACAAACTGTGTGAATGGTGGATTGTCTAGTACGGCAGTTCGCAACTTGTGGTTCGCTTACCTCTTGGTGTCTGCAAGAGATTCATTTCTGATAACAAATATTTTACGTTATGTACAGCCTTGATGCACTACCATGATCTTCCCCACAACTCATTGTGGCACCTCGATGCATTCGGTGGCATGCCACATACAGGGATGTGTTAACCGTTTACCGCTCGATTGCATTTTCGAAAACTGCTTGGTGGAGATTTCTTGTGACAGTTCGTTGAAAAGTATTGTTTAACAGTTATAATTTTATTGAGGTTTTCATTACATTTACACTCGAATATGCAAAACTACTACTAAGACTTATTTGTGTAAAATGACTTTTTCAGCACTTTTATACACCAAGTGAAAATATAGAAACAGACTAAATGTGGAATCTGATTTGAGAGTGCAAGTTAGCACAACTGAGCCAAAAATTACGAGCTTGTTTCAATCAAACAACATCAACCTTCACACTAAAAATCAGTGTTGTTTTCAATTTGTTGTAACTACATATTATAAAGTTTATTTTTACATTCTTTATTCATTTGATCTGTTTCCTTTTCTACTATTCCTAGTACTGGATGCAAAAAATATAAGACATAATTTAAGATAAACTTAGTCAACTGCAATCCCCTCCATAGATGCCTAATGTGTTTTTCAAATTAAAATAGGGCTCCTCTTATTTCAAAAAGTTGGGAACAGCTAGCCTAGTACATTCGTGGATAGTAATGTCATACTGTGTAAATTATGGGTTATGTAGCATATTAATCAAAAGATAGATCAGGAACTCTGTTGATGGGAGATTTTATAGTGTATGAGTTTTATTATTACTTAAAAAATATTCCATTATAGCGAGTAGACTTGGCTGTTTTAGCCCTATCTAACATTTGGAGACTGAATGAAAGTTTGATCTCTACTGATAGCCAATCAGAAATAGCTGGCACAAGGCTATCACTAATTTAAGCAGCAAGCAGCGAAGAGACGGCTAACAAAGTGCCTCCATCTCGTGATTCCTAACCCTAACTCAATATTTTTAATTTCTGAAATAATGTGCGTTCTCTGGTCGATTTTCTTTAGTTTACTGGACGAAAAACCCACAAGAGATCGACTAACTCGGGAACCAGTCGAAAAAAAGAGTTATGAAAAGTTCATGAATCGGCGAATTGAATCGAACTCACAATGCTCTTTCTTCAGGCGGTCTAGTGTTTAGGAGTTTTCCACTGAGCTACACATGCTCTATTGTTGTTGTTGTGTATCTCCATGGAGTCAAAAGATTCACTGCTGGAGGCCCATAGTATAGTTTACAATATACCTATCATACCATCCACAATCCAATCAGAATTTCCCAACTGGTGGTACTACGTGAATACTAACCAGTATTCACGTAGTACCTATTATATCTCTCCTTAAAATGATTCACTGACAACGAACTAACACCTCAGGAAACCTGTTTCACTCATTACTATCCTGGTAGAAAAGAAATCCAGACTTCCTCACATTCTTTCTAACTAAAGGTTTATTCATCTTCCAATAATGACCTCTTGTTCTATCCCCATCTGTCATATAATGACTTCAGTTCTATGAATTTACCAATTTCAAGTAACTTGAATGCTTGTATCATGTCACCTGTGTAGCTTAGAAGAAGTGGCGTTTGCATTCTACAGCGCTTGATCGCACGACGAAAGGCGTTCGAATCCAGTCGCCGACTAGAGGAACTTTTTCTAATCCTTTTCTCGACCGGTTCCAGAGTTAGTCAATCTTTGGCACAGGCTAGCGGGTTTTTCTTCACGGAAACTCGGGTTTTTCATCCCGTAAACTCAAGAAAATCGGCCGTCGAACCTACACTATTTTCAGACATTAAAAATATTGTGTTAGGGTTAGGGACCACCAGATGGCGGAACTTGCTAGCCGCCTTCTTCACTACGTGCTGATTAATTAGTGATAGGCTTGGGCCAGCTATCTCTGATTGGCTACCAGTGGAGATTGAGCTGCCCACTCAGTCTCCAAAAGTTAGATAGAGCTAAAAAACGGCCCTATACGGAAGCAAAAAGACGTTAGCTGATTTTTTTTTATCATGTCACCTCTCTTCATTCTATCTGCTAATTATTAAAACCCAGAAATCTTCGATCTTTCTTCGTATGGAACATTCCCAGCCCAAAACCAACTTAGTTACCTGCCTCTGAATCCTCTCAACCATTTACACATCACCAAGAAACCCAGGCGAACAAATCTGAGCGCAGTAGTCCAGATGGGACCATATCAGAGATGTATAATAAGGAATTTTTTTTTTTTTTTGTCCCTACTAGTCAACGTATTTTTGAGCATCCAGATGATCTTCTGAACTGCTTTTGCCAATTTTTTCAATATGACTTCTAAATTTCAGTTCCCTATCAACCATAGCACTTAGATCCCTGGCCTCATCAATTTCTAGCAATGAAACACCCATCAATAGAATACACAGACTGAAACGTTTTCAATCCAAAGTGAATAACTTTACATTTAGCCATATTAAAAGAAAACCGTTATTTGATCACCCATTGACAGCTTATTCAAATCATCCTGCAGGATCGCTATATCACCTTTAGTTGACGCTAGGTGGCATAGTGTGGTGTTGGATTATGAAATTTGTAGATGTAGATTCTGTCGTGATGAGTGTTTTGAGTAGCACGTGTAATAATAATACTTTCACTTTCGGGGAGGTATTTAAGGTTGGAAACTTTCTGCTGGTTATCGGTGAAACGTGTAAACGGTTCTGTAGTGAATGTGTCTATTTTAATTAAGTTGTGTTAATTGTAAACTGAGTGACAGCTTACATGAAATGGCAGATAACGAGTGCGAAATAGCCACAATTAATCAACCGGTTGAGAAGAAATGTCAGTGGTCTGACATAAAATATGCAGTCACAGGCATTTTCTTTCCGTTCATTACGATGGCATTTTTTGTTATTGATTTTGGATCGGACATATGGGTCCTTATGAACCATTACAGAGATGGTAATCTGACATTCTTTTGGATGACGTTAGCATTCGTCCTTATTTCACCAATAACCGTCACTGTTTTTAGTTGGACGTGGTATTTAGCAGACTATCGGAATAAAAATATCCTTAAGCCAGAACCTTGTATATGGAGGTTTCGAGTTATTTTTCTTCCATTGGGATTGGAACCGTTACCCAGGTAAGAACAGGTTTATGAAGATAAAGGAGTTCTCTCTGACAAACTCATGAATGTGTTTTTGAGGATAGTGAACTTGTTCTTACCATATATTATTAGTCTAGGGGGGGGGGATATGTATGGGAATTGTTATATTTTATCTTCTGTCACTTTTTTAAAGCATGCTAAAATATTATATATTTATTAATATTTTCTCAATTTAGAAGAGTACTGTGTAAGTCTACAGATATTTGAACCACTAATGATCATTTTATCATACAGCCTACATTGTACTATTGCTTGTTGATAATTAGGCCGAGTGTAACGTAAAGAAATGTTTTATTTTTGATGATTTAAGCAGAAACGATTATTATTATTGTGGAAACATTACGGTAAGTGACGTCTGCCTTAATCAATAAACAAAAAATCTTATTTTACTGAGGGTGGATTATAAATGCATTTCTTTCATCATTGCAAGATGTCGCTAACAGTTTTGCAATATGTCCCCTGAATTTCAAATTTTTATTCACTGTCGCCGTAAGATCTCTTGCAGCTAATGAGCATGTTAGTGCCATCAACGTTGCATAATGTGCTATTTATTTTCTACGTAGCATAGTTTGAAAAGTCCTGGGTTCAGTTCTTATTGTTGAAATGAGAAATATTTTTCTGAAGTGAAAAAGGACATTTTAGCTAAAGGGAAGTTAACAGGTCTGATACAAAAGCAGAGGTATAGCTTTGGCATTGAGAAAGTTGCCAAGGGTGTCAGTGGCTGGATAATTTACCTGTGATTGAAATTATCACACTATAAAAGATACATAGCTATTAATCTTGCTAAGATTATTGAAAACCTAGGTATGCTGCTGTACAGAGGTAAGGGCAAAATATCCTGCACCAAGCAACCTGAGAACAGTTGGCAAAAGTTAGTCAAGAACATTGGGAAAATGAGGGGACTTGGATCTTTGGGAGAAGGGGTTTTGTCTAAGGTATGTATGTTTGTTTACATGCTGAAAAAATATCAATAACTTTACTCAGGAATTTTGACCATAAAATATTGAAATTGAATAGGAAGGTGTCTGGCAAGTGAATTCTGGTGAATCTGAGAGCTTTGAATTGGGATCACTCTTCTCCCTCGTATGACAACCAGTCAACCAATACTTAGTGGAAAAGCAATAGCACTTTTTAGTTCTTTTGGTATTTCTGCACTGATACAATTTGGTATCAGTTACTTGTTTCTAACCCAGATATCATCAAAACCATGTGTCGCATGTGATCGAAGCAGAAGTGATATTGGCTGTAGAATTTTCTGGCTTGAGCATAATTTTCAAACTTCAGAAATGATAAAGTGACAATCATAAACCATATGCCAGAAACAATACAGTCAATTGTCAGTATAATAACATTGTAGAGAATACAAGAGCAGTTTATTACAGTCTATGTTTTTTTTCACTGAATTTTTAGCATTTTTTGGAGGTTTGGTTTGCACCTCTGATATTGTGAATAAGGAACACAGAAAATATAGCATTAATCTTAGAAGGGAATTTTGCATAGGCACATGGAATGTTTGGGGTCTATAGATGGATACTCTTGTCTGTAAAGAGATGGATAGGAATCAAATTAACATCCTGTAATTCCAGGAATGGAGAAGGTCATTTCAAAAGACTGGATGGTAAGCTAGTTGTTTACTCAGGTGGTGACTCAAAGCATCATGGGATAGCTGTGATACTGAAGACAGCTCATGCAAGAAGCCTTCTTGGTTCCCATTAATGATAGGATACTTTCTATTAGACTTAAGGCTCAACCTACCAATGTATCAATCGTGGTAGTTTATGCATCCCACACGGATAGGCCTGATGAAGAGAGTGAGGAATTCTATAAAAACTTGCTGTTTTGGACTGCCTACCACGGAGAGAAATACTTGACATCTTAAGGGATTTATATACGAAAGTGGGAAAGAGTATGAGAGTTAGGGCGGAATGTGGCATGTTTGGTCTGGGTGAACGTAACACCTGTGGTGAAAGAGTGTGAATTTGCCCATGCTATCAGATTAGTTATTACCAATACCTGCTTCCAGAAACACCCACGATGGACTTATACTTGGATATCTGACATTGATAAGTCAAGGCACCAGATTGATTACATCCTGGCTCTCCAGCAGTGGAAGACGAGCATCTTTGATGTGCATACTTGTCCTGGAGAAGATTGTGGTACAGATCATCAGCTAGTAAGAGCCAAAGTAAGTAAGTAAGACTAAGCCTCCGAAACCTTCCAAGTCAGGCACATCCAATCAGTCAGGATGTTAGAATAGTTCTTTGTGGATTCACAGAAGAAACATCAACTCAGTTGGATGATTTTTTGGATACCAATGAGGAGAACTCACCAGAAATGCTTTGGTAAGGAGTCAAGATGATAATACAGAATACAGCCAAGAAGTATATCTTGGCCTAACAAGAAAACCAAGAGACCCACTGATATCAGATTCAACATGGGAACTAATCAAAAGAAGGCAGTTGGAAAAACAGAATCACAGGGACTAAAGAATATAATATTATATAAAGAAGTGATACTTCATGTAATATACATCTGTTATATTATCTGTAGACTGGTCCCTCCTCTTCCTCCCTTGCTTCTTTCTTTCTTCTCTTCTTGCTCCTTCTCCCGAATGCTGTTAGAGTATTCGAGGGGAATCTTTCTTATTTTGCTGTGTCGTTTCGTCTTGTGCTAACAGGACATTATCAAACACTGTAACATGATCAGGTCATCAAAAAATGTTCATACCACATCGTCCGTTGTGCGGGTTACCAAGCAGAGGGACCCGTTCGAAAAATATGTTACGCTCTCCCTTAGACACCACTCCTCGGCACTCTGCTAGAGGAAAATCCATCAATGGGCCCGCTACCCGTTTGGGGAGGTGTTTAGGGGCAGCGCAAAGAAATAGTTCTGCAAAAGAACGGAAATGGCAACGACAGCGGCACCAGACTATGGCTTTAGGCAACTGGAACATCTTCTCTCTGATAGGGAAGGAGTTGGAACTGGTTGAGGAAGCCAAGCGCTATCGGCTAGACTTAGTCGGGCTTTCTTCGACCAAGAGGAGAGGCTCTGGAACTGTCGACCTGGATAAGGGGGTGGAAGCTCTACTACTCTGGTGTGAGCCGACAATGTCTGCTCAGGTGGGTGTGGGGATACTCACAAGCCCCCAGCTGTCAGACTGTGTTGCTGAGTGGATCCCATTGGTGGGACGGGTATGTGTGTTAAGGCTTCAGATAAAAAACCGTGATTTGGCTGTGGTGCAATCCTATGCACCTAATCTGGAGTCAATACTCTGCCTTCCTAGAGGAAGTGGATGCTGCTTTTGACAGAGTAGCAGACATGGAATCAGTCCTGCTAATGGGTGACTTCAATGCACATGTTGGAACAGATGACCAGACATGGAGGGGTGTGGTTGGGAGGAACGGCACCCCTGACCATAACGCGAATGGGTTGAAATTATTGGACTTCTGCTGTACTAGCAGCTTGTCCATAATGAATACCTTCTTCCAGCACCAAGAAGTCCATAAGTATACCTGATACAGGGATACACTAGAACAAAGGTCTCTGATTGACTTCTTTATAGTCTCAGCAGACCTGTTTTCCTCAGTGTTGTACATTCGTGTGAGAGGAGGGGTGGAACTGTCAACTGACCACCACCTTGTTGTGTGCACTCTATGGCTTCAGAAACCAGATGCTACCATCAATGCTGGTAGGCCTAAGCAGCTATACTGCGTGAAATGGGAGACATTGGAAAATGAGGCTGTGAGGAAGAATTTTGCAGATGACATTTCCTCCAGGTTCAAAGAGATTCCCAAGCATACTGCAGATGTTGAGGAGGAGTGGAAGCTGTTCAGAACAGCTGTCACTGCCTCTGCACTCTCATGCTGTGGCAGAAAGCAGCTCGGTGTGGCAACGGGCAGTGAGAAAAGGACACCTTGGTGGAACCAAGAAGTCCAAAAAACTGTCCAAGCAAAAAAGGAGTCCTACCTAACATGGCTTAGAGTCAGGTCAACTGAGATGCGTTTGTGGTATGCTGAGGTAGTAAAGACAGCAAAGCAGAAGGCTTGGGAATCCTTTTGAGAAAGATTAGACTCATCCTATGCAAATGCAAACAAAGTATTCGGGCAGACCATCCGCCACCTTCGAGGGAGGAAATCGTGCACAGCAAGGGCAATTAAGGCCTCTGATGGCGCACTTTTAACAACCGAGAAGGATATCCTCCATAGATGGAGGGAATACTTTAAGAGCCTTCTTAACCCGGGTGGCCCAGCAGTTGTGGACATCCAAGAGGTGCAGATCAGGGCAATGACTAGTCTCACAGCAGAAGAGTTCCATTTAGCAATAAAATCGCTAAAATTGGACAAAGCTGCTGGCGATGATGAAATTCGGCCCAAAATGCTAAAAGCCTTAAATCGAGATGGTGTTCTCTGGCTGACTCGAGTGCATCAGGCTGCTTGAATATCTGGGCGAGCACCAAAGCAATGGCAGACAGGTATAACAATACCAGTCTTTAAGAATGGAGACCAGAAGGATTGCAGTAACTATCGTGGCATCTCTCTGCTCAGCCTGCCTGGAAAAGTGTATGCTAAGTGCTTGGAAAGATGGTGTAAGAGCATAGTTGAATCAAAGTTCCAGAAAGAACAATGTGGCTTTCGTGCTGGTAGAAGCACAACTGACCAAATCTTCACTTTAAGGCAAGTCTTTGAGAAATCTTGGGAATATGCCAAGAATGTCTACACATTTTTTGTGGACTTGGAGAAGGCATATGACCGGGTTCCTCGGGATATGCTTTGGCAAATAGTACAGGAGTATGGAGTGGATGGCCAACTATTAGCTGCCATCAAGTCCCTGTATGAATGCCCAGAGTTTTGCGTCAGGGTAAACAGCACAAAGTCTGAACCTTTCACAGTCTCTGTTGGCCTCCGCCAATGGTGTGTTCTGTCACCCCTCCTTTTCATAATATTTATGGACTGGATTAATAGGCACAGCCGAGGCAGTGAGTGTGTCAGAATTGGAAGATGTAGCATTGGACGTCTGCTTTTTGCGGATGACCTAGTTCTGCTTAGCTCCTCCACAGATGACCTCCAGCGGACCCTGGATAGGTTTGTAGCTGTTTGTGCAGACGCCGGAATGAAGATCAGTGTGGCCAAAACTGAAACATTTGTGGTCTCAAGACAACCATCCCAGTGGAGTCCCAATGAGGCAGGTGGAGAAGTTTAAATACCTTGGGTCCATATTCACGAATGGTGGAAAATGGGACGTAGAGCTAGATACTCGAATTGGCTTAGCAAGCTCAATATTGCGGGAGCTTGGCCGTTCGGTAGTATTGAAGCGGGAGTTAAGCCAGAAGGCAAAGCTGGCTGGCTTCAATACAATGTCCCCATCCTCACCTATGGGCATGAGAGTTGGGTAATGACCGAAAGAATGCGGACACAAATCCAAGCGGCTGAAATGAGGTTCCTTCAAGGGGTTGCGGGACTGACAAGACTTGACAGAGTCAGAAGCTCTGCAATTCGGGAAACTCTCAATATTCAACCGCTGCTTCTCCGTGTTGAGAGATGACAGTTACGTTGGTACGGGCACTTGGTCAGAATGCCACAAGAGAGGCTCCCTCAGCAGGCCCTCTTTGCCAAGCCAGAGGGTGGGAGGCCACGTGGAAGGCCAAGGACTCGCAGGATAGATTATATCCAAAACCTTGGGTGGACACGTTTGGGAATCCCACCAGAACACCTGAGGTTGGTGGCAGAGGATCGTGACCATTGGAAGTTCCTCTTACAGCTGTTGCCTCCACAACCCAATTAGTAAAGGTGGGCCTTGAAGATGTATGTATGTATAAAGAAGTCAGAAAAGCCATCAACCATAAGGAAAAGTTTTATACTAATAAATGTGAAGAGATTGAGTTCCAAATGAGGAGGCACAATTATAACAGGATGTTTTATTTAGTTCATGACCTATAGCACAAGTTTAAGCCCAAATTGAATATCATCAAAGACAGGAATGGAGCATTAGTAACAGAAGAATTGGAAATCAAAAACAGATTGAAAGAATACTGTGAGGAACTGTACAATAGAGTGGATAAAGAAAATTTGGAGGCATCCTCTCACCAGAAAAATTCTGATTTGGAACCTTCTCTACTTAGGCATGAAGTTGAAAGAGCAGTTAATTACAAGTTGATTGATTACAAGGATATGGGAGACAGAATTGACCTAGAACTGGAAGAAATTGATTTTCATACCACTACATAAGAAGGGAGATACGAAGGCTTGCAAGAACTATAGAACTATTAGTTTAATATCGCATGCAAGCAAAATTTTATTGAAGATCATGCTAAATAGGATCGAGGCCAAAGTTGAGACAGAGATGCCCGAGAAACAATCAGGTTTTAGGAAAGGTAAGGGCACCTGAAATCAAATCCTTTGCCTTAGACAGATCATAGAAGAATATAAAGAATTTAGGTTCCATCTGATAATGTGTTTCTTATACTACTCTAAAGCTTTTGACTGTGTTCAGCATCTGAAACTTTGTGAAGTAATGAAAAGAATTGGTTTTCCTCAACACACTAACAGGTTGATAGTTCTTCTGCTGCTTTCCAGGAATGCAGCAGAAGAACTCTACAATCTTCTTCAAATTTATTAATTCATTTACTCCAATGCCATTGAATAATTCATACCAAATTTCTCCTGTAGATTTTGCTTTAATTTCTTCTTTCTTCTCTGTAATTGCCCTTTTCAAGATCATCACCTCATCATACAGTTAGTTTCGTTGATTTTTGTGTTTGGGCAGACCTCTTCAATAGTTGTTACACTTTTCTGCACACTTTGCCATCTGAGACTGGCTTCTGGATTCTTCAATAAAATCCAAGACAAACTTTCAAAAGTAAGCGTGTCAGAAGACCATTCTTGAATGTCTTCTATACAAGTGTTATAAAATTCATTTTTATAATTACCATAATTTTTCTCAGTGATGAGTCAATCTTCAATTAATGCCTTCAGTAAGGGCTGTTCTTTCCTTGTTGCAAAATCATTATCTCGTCTCTGCTGAAGTTTCTCTAAGAGACTTTCAATAATGGATTTTGCTTCAACAAAAGTGACTTTCTCACCTTCAATTGCACAAATTGTTGCATGAAACATTTCAGATCGGCATTCTAGAAATGTGGCTATTAGCTCTGAAACTGGATTACTAGAGAAATTTTTTAGAAGCAATGGTGGCTTATCAAGTGAAAGAACATATGATTTGAGAACTTCGTACATCTCATTCATCCTTTCGAGAGCAGGGTACAGAGACGACCATCATGTTTTTGAGTGCCCTAGCACTGTCTTGTACTCAGTATTTAAAAAGTCACAAAACCCTTTGAGTGTATGCACTCTAACAGTATAGATATAAAAATGCTGATATAATTTTTTAATGACAGCTTGAACGTCCATGGGCAATGTATCGGCTGCATATTGTATAGCATTATTTATGATATGGGATGAACAACCAACTCCTATCAATGTACGATTCAATTTTGATTTCAATTTATGAAAAACATCGTTCTTTCCTCTACTGGAACTTCCACCAAAATTTGTATTAGTATTATCTGCTGACAAGGCAACAACTTTCTTTTCAATATTCCACTTTGTCACTAGTTGCCATACATATTCTGTAAGTTGGTCTGCAGTTTCACATGGTAAATCTAAAAACTCTAGAACCATAGTTTTGATGGCCTCTTCTGGTATGAAGTATCAAACTAGAATTGGAACTATTTTCAAAGCACCGTGGTTAGAACTGGCTATCATTATTGACACATAATTAGCTTCCTAAAGTTCGTTTCTGAAAACAACCATTGCATAAGGTGCTAATACACTCACAATTATAGCTTGAGTCTTCTTTTGACCACAAGTGAACTTTTTGTCATATAGTTTCCGGATTATTTTCGACGTGCAGTCCATCAAACTGAAACTTTGGTTGCGCATGCTTACATGATGTGCAAATGTAACTTCATCAGCTGCAAGATTTCTTTCCATTTCACCCATTGTTTTTTTAGAAAAATAATCTGGCACTTTACTACTTACACTTGCATTTTCTGCTAATTTGTGTCTCTTCGTAGCGATGTGCTGCATGATGTCTGACCGACCGCCGTGTTGTATGCTGAATATTGCATTACATTGTGTGCATTTCACTTTCTTGTTAACTTTGCCATCACATTTACATGGTATAATAAAAGGATATTCAGTCCTTAGCTTTTCTGTGAGAACACACTTTCTCTTCGGCATTTTAAAGATAGATAAAATAATAAAACTAATTACGTTTTTTAATAGATCTGTGTCATATCAAATAAGCCGTGTTGTTTAGTTATTACAACGTCCGCTAGTTGCACTGTCTCACAACATGTCAGTATTGTCAATTGATAAGACAACTTCATGATCAATAACTAATATTGATTTCTTGGCAATTACATGTTTTATGTTTAAGAATGGGAATGTTAAACACAAATCTGCAAATTACGGGATAATTCTGCGTCCCAAAGAGTTTTATCGGGACGCCAGGACACAAACTCGTAATAAGGGACAAGCCCGTAAAATACGGGATGTGTAACCCTTCATGACTCGTCTACTTGTATGTGAAGGTTGTCAACTTCATGTAAATTGCCTCAGTATCCCATAATGCAAAAACATTATGAGAAGGGCCACTATCCAGATCAATTTCAACCTTTATTGAGAATGAGTCGATGAGAGCCAGAGCTAGTGTGGAATCACCAACAGCCTCTGTATACAAGTTGGTCATGAAGATATTTCATGCACAAACTTTGTTTGCTTATGCTTGTGTAAAGGATTAAAACAAGACTATAAGTTCTCATGAAACATGTTTTAAGAGAACTGTTTAATGAAACCATGTAACTGAAAATGTTTCTAAGGAGTGGAAGAAAAATTGTGATTATTGTTAAAGCATATAAGACTGATGCAAGTGTATTAGGTCTATTAATAGTGTTCTTTTGTCTGTGTTGTCTGTTTTACAGGATGAAAAAAATTCTTGGGAGTTAAAAACTCTGCCACCTCCATATGAGGGGGGGTAGGGTTTTTATTAGTACCATTGCTTAAGGATGATGATAAAATATATATATTAATTTATAGACCAGTTCATTTTTCCTATGATTAAGATTTTAGAGCAGCGCTTCCCAGACTGTGGACCACGGCCCCCTTGGTGGCCATTAGTTTTTTTGAGGGGGGGGGGTGAAATAATGAAAACAAATTTTAAATGTTTTAAGACTTAAGTGTGCCATGTCAAATGTGTATGTAAGATGCTAAAAATGTAATATTTGCATTTGATTTTTGCAATATTCACTGTGTATGTATTGTATTGAATATAAATATAATAAATATTATAATAATATATGTCTGTATTATGGGTTTTTTTTTTCGATTGGGGCTGTGGAATATTTTAATTTTTCCAAGGGGGCCTTTACATCCATAAGTTTGGGAAGCACTGTTTTTGAGAAATGAGTAAGATCTTAAATATAGAATTGAACCATATTATTTATGGAGGTGAGCATAGATTTGTTAAGATGTGCTAGACAATGGTGTTTATACTTAGAATTAGTTAATTGCCAGGAAGAAATGTTGTTTATTTTTCAGATACTTGACTGCAGTGTATTATAGATTTAAACGGTTAAAAAATAAAGAACTAAAAAGTGAAGATAGACAAGCTGACTATGAAGAGGCAGATGCAGCACTTCTACGGTTATTTGAAAGCTTCTTAGAAGCTGCTCCACAGATTGTATTACAGTTGTATATATTATTACTTCCAGGAAATGAATGGACAAGTACCACAAGTAAGTTTTTTTAATAAATAGGATAGGCTATTTCAAAAAAAAAAAAAAAACTTAAATATTAGAATGGTACTGTATTCATCCTTTCTGAAATGTACTGTAGAGAATACTGTTCTAGTAAATTCTTGCCACTTGTTTGAAGTCACTAAGTCAAAACCTCTTCTTATTATCACTTGCACACTGAACACACAAATATTTCCAGGAAGCATTCTGCTTCACATTTATGTAGCCAGTGCTTGCACATCTTGTTAGTTGAAAAAAACGTGTTCACACTCCTTAAATTAGCACGTTCTCCTAAAATGTATGTTTCATTATTCTATGTGGAACAGACATGTCATACAAATCTAAACAGTGCAATAAGTGGAAACTTCGTTTATCCAGGGAAAATCATCTAATCTTCCGAAAAAGATGTAGGGATCTAGGAATTATGCCAGTGTGTGATAAGCTAGCATATCTCTAGATTTAAAGAGCTTTACAAGAACAAAATTTCAAACAGAGTGCTGCCACTTATAGTAATATACTACTAATCCAGCCATTAGCTCTCTTTTGTTCTTAATTTGGAACTTTGGAATATTCTCTGTGAAGTTTCACATAAACCTATCCATGAAGAATTTTTGGGGTGCTTAACGGTCAAAGCTGTATAACTGAGAGGAAACCTCCACATAGCCTTTAAAGGAATGCGGAGAACTGACCAGGGCTTCTGATCTAATGCCCAGTCCTCACCTTCTCGTGGTGCACCCTGTTAGGTATCTACCTGGATACTGAACGAACAAGGATGGGCTGGCAATTTGGGATTTAGCCTACCAAATTGTATTCTTATTGACTTAAACCATAAGATAAAATGATGGTACAACATGACAGAATTTCGTGCCCACTGAGGCGTTGCCTGGTTAAACAAGGCTCTTGTTGTTTTCGGCAGGAAACCAGAGCAAACAGTGAAAAGTCAACTACTGGAACAAATCCTGAATCGCACCTCAACTCAACATCACCAGAGTTCTAGATCAGTACTATCGACATAAGAAGCCTGAATGGCAAAGAAATGGAGCTAGCTGAGGAATTGGATAAGTACCAGATGTACATAATAGGGGTGACTGAAACAAAAATGGCAAAAACTGGTGAGATCTTTCTGAGCAATAAATACAAAATATTATATTCAGGCAATGACAATCGGGGAAAAGGAGTAGCCATCGTAATCAATACTATATACGAGGCTAATCTTCTTGAATTGCGGGCAATCTCAAGTAGAATGAGGAACTGGACAATGAGACTTATTTGTGCCTATGGTCCCACAGAAGGTTCTAGTAAGGTAGAAGTGGAGGAATTTTTTGAGGCTTTGGAGAAAGCAACTGACACAATGAAAAAGGAAAAGTTGGTCCTTGTTGGGGATGTAAATAGCAGAGTAGGAAATGATTGTCAGATATAGAAAAATATTCTGGGAAAATTTGGAGAAAAGAGCAGTGCTAATAATAAGGCAAATACCTGTTCGATTTCTACTCAGGACATGGACTGGTTATTAGTAACACAATGTTTCAACATAAAAATGTGCACAAATTCACATGGAGAGAATAGGAAAGGAATAAGAAAAGCCTCATTGACTATGTTATTGTTGATACTGATGTTTTCTCGCTGGTGCAGGACAGTAGAATGTACAGAGGATTTGAAATTGGAAGTGATCACCATTTAATCCTGAGCAGGATAAAATTGAATTTCATATTCAAAAGAAGAACATGTAAGAAAGTTTTAAAGTGAATAAAAGTTGAGGAGCTCTCAGATGTGAACTGTAGACTAAAATACACAAACATTATTGAAGAAAAAATGAAAGAGTTTGAGAACAGGAACCAATCCTTCGAGGTTCAATGACATATCCTGAAGAAAACATTGGTTGATTCAGCCAGAAAGGCATGTGGTTCACTGACATATCCTGAAGAAAACATTGGTTGATTCAGCTAGAAAGGCATGTGGTGAGGTTGTCTGCAAGGATAGAAAAATCAAAACTCCATGGTGGACATAGGAAGTTAAAGAGGCAGTGAAGGAAAAGAAGAAAGCATATCAAAAGTTCCTGACAAATAAGTCAGCTTGTGCTTTTAGAGAATACAGAGACAAATATAAGAAAACACTGTGTAAAACTAGCTAAACAAAAGTCATGGAAAGACTTTTGTAAGAACATAGAAAATAAATATCAAGAAGGTGGCAAGATATTCTGGTGGTTGTTGAAAAAGGTGAAAAAAGATATCCTTGATGTATGGAGTAATTATTCGAAAAATTGCTAAATGAAATAATGAGTTTCAGCACAGTAGTAAAAAACACTCAACGGGCATGCAATCAGGAATACCTATCCATAAAGTAGAAAAAGCCTGAAATGTGGCAGGGAATAGATGATATTCAACCAGAAATGCTCAAGTATGGAAGTATAAAAGTTTTAGTAGCTGCACTGCATAGTTCTGAAGGCTTAGTCAGAGGGACGAATTCCAGTTGATTGGATTAGAGTTCTCATAATATCCACATATAAAAAAGAAAATAAAACTAAATATGAGAATTACAGAGGTATTCCTCTACTGAGTGTTCCTGGTACTGCAGATATGAGAAATTAGGGGCATGAACAGATGGCATCAATGTCAATATCATATTAAAAACGAGGCTTATGAAAGAACTTCACATTGTTAACATCCAGAATTAAAGAATGTGAGAGGAAAGATTAGCAAAACAAGTGTTCTCTGTCAAGTTGTCAGGAAAAAGACCCAGAGGAAAACCAAGATATAGGTGGATTGATACAGTAAAAAGTGCCTAAGAAGATAGAAATGTAAGGTCTGATAATATTGGAGTCTTGACCAGTAATAGATTGATTTGGAGGAAAATTGATAGGAAGTTAGTAATGGTGTAAGTTTTTCATGTAATACTATCATATACTGGAGGAAGTAGGGGAGACAAGAGATCTGGGGTTGATGATTGATAGAAACCTGAAGTTTAGGGGACATATTGCAAAGGTGGTGAAGGTAACACAGAGGATTGCTGCTATTATGAGAAGGACACTGACCTGCAGAGATAAGAGAGTTATCATTCCTTTGTATAAGTCTCTGATCAGACCACACTTGGACTATTGTTCTCAGATTTGGTCCCCAGGATTTGAAGGGGATAAATCAACTGTGGAAAGGATACAAAGATGGTTTCAGGACTGTAGAAAGATAGTTATGAGGATCGGCTGAGAGAATGTGGACTGCAGAGTTTGGTGGATAGAAGAAGGAGAGGTGATATGATTGAGACTTTTAAACTGTTGAGAGGTGGTTACAGGGTTGACACTGGGGAGTTCTTTCGCTTGGTTGAACAGCGGGAAGGAGTGATGACAAGAGGTCATCCCTGGAAGTTACGAAAGGAAACTGTGAGCAAGAGGGTAAGGAGTGGTTTCTTTGTGTGGAGGGTGGTTGAGCCGTGGAATGCATTGCCTGATGGAGTGGTGGGAGCGAGAACGGTCAGTGAGTTTAAAGAGTGGTATGATAGACTTTGTGTTTCTCAGGGGGGGACCTCCCCTCGATGAGTCTTGACAGACTTTATGTCTTAGGAAGGACCTCCCTCGATGAGTCTTTTGACTCCTTGGAGGCCTGAATAATAATAATAATAATAATAATAATATTATTCTGTACACCCCTTAAGGGTATAAGGGAATTTGATGATGATAAAGAATTTCGAAAGATAAGGGATGAACATCTTTAGAGATCTTTATCTCAGCTGTAGAGTGAACCTCTTCTAGTTGTTGTGATCCTTGCATCAAAAAAACTCAACAAAATCATCAATTGTCCATAGCCTCTGCCATGACATTGCACTAGCACATTGTCAAGTTTCACCATTAGAAATTATGTGGTATACAGAGTATGTTGTCTGCAGCTTGCTTCCTTGTATTGCCAATAACATCGGGCTCGATGTAACTAATATCGTGATATGAGTTTTGCCACCTAAAATAAGTCTCTCCAACAACTAACTCTGTACTCTCCATAAATTATCTAAAGACAGAAATATAATAATTACAAGAGCCAATAAGGTAATACTACTGTGATCCTCAATGCTCGTTATTATAATCAAGTATTTAGGAATATATGCTAGTTTAAACTCTCATCATTAGGTTTAATGGAATGAATATAAGCACTGAAGAATTAAAAAAAAAGTTTAATGGATCCTGTTTCATCTATCACAGAGACATTGTCAGGAATACAATCTTAAAATTGTCAAAACAGTAAGCCTCTAAATTTTCCACTTAAAAGTCCCATGAGAGATGCCCTATGTGGATGCCATTGGACTGGAGGCCTAAGAATTTAGGTTTCTCAAATATTGGGAAGTTTAACACAACCATATTTATTAAGATTAGGTTGGTTTTTCAAGTCTGCTACTGATTCTAAATAGTCTTTCTATTTGTATTTCCTATGATAAAGTTTGTATTTGTATTTCCTATGATGAAGCATACTAGTTTTTTCGAATGCTTTTTCTCAGAGCTGCATTAGCAATAAAATTTTGTGGAATGCCATATCATTCTGCTTAGTCCATTCTATACATATGTTAAAACTGTCAACTTCCTCTTCATGTTTTATTTATTTTTTCTTCGAGTTCTTTATCGTCATCATCGTCTTCTAATTCATTCTGTGGCATCATATTTATAATTTCAGCATCTGATTTGATTTTGAATTCACTTTTGGTTCTACCTGTAATCCATTCCGTAACATCTGTTTGTGAAATTTCAGTATTTGGATTTATATTTTTAACCAAATTATGCATGTTTTGAATTTCCTCTTTTTGTGTATATTTGTGATTCATGCCAACAATACAGTACTTACTGTACAGTATATTAAAAAGCAAATGTGAACACACAGTAAATCAAAATAGGCCTACAGTATAACCGCACAATTGACAGTATGAAAAAAATACTGTACTGTAATAATAATAAAATAACTAATAATAGTTAAAATCTTCTTCTTCTTTCGCTATGCCTTATACCGTGTTAAACGGGCTCGACGCACCGATCTTTAACCTTCCTCTTCCGATTTCTCCGGTCCAGGGCGTCCTTCGGACTCCATCCTTTCTTCCTAAGATCCTCTGTCACCTTAACCCTCTACCTGAGCTTGGGCCTGCCTCTTTTCCTCCTTCCCTCCAACTCCATATACTCCACTCATTTACCAACACACTTCTCACCCTTCCTCTCTGCATGTCCAAACCACCTCAGCCTACTTTCTTGTATCTTCTTGCCAATCGGTCCCTCCTTAACCGTCCCTCTGATTTAGTCATTCCTTATCCTGTCCTTCGTCACACCACTCATCCATCTAAACATCCGCATCTCCGCTACCTCCATCTTCCTCTCCTGTGCCTTGGTTATAGGCCACGTCTCCGCACCATGGAGCATCACCAGCCTCACCACCATCTTATACAGCTTTCCTTTCCTCTTACAACTCACTCTCTTGTCGCACAGGACCCCGCTCATCTTCCTCCAATTCATCCGACTGCATGTTATTCGGTGCTGTATTTCCTCATCCAAATCACCATTCCTCTCGACAACTGACCCAAGGTACTCGAATTTCTTCCCTGAAATTAGTCTTTCACCCTGGAGTCGTATGACCATATCCTCATCACTCCCCATTGAAATATATTCAGTCTTCACCCGGTTAATTCTCATGCCTCTCTCCTCCAATGCCTTTCTCCACTCTTCCAGGGTATTTTCAAGCTTCTCTCGGGATGATTCACATAGAACAATGTCGTTGGCAAACAGCATGCTCCATGGTGCCACCTCCTTGACATCCTCCACTAGTACATCCATGACCAGGTCAAAGAGGTAGGGGCTCAGAGTAGGGCTCTGACCCTTGGTGTAGCCCTACGACAATGGGGAACCCTTCTGTCATGCCGACACTAGACCTGACCTGAGTTTCTGTTCCCTCATACATCTCCTTCACCAACCTCAAGTACTTCTCTGACACCCCCTTCTTTCTCATACACCTCCATACCTCCTGCCTGGCCACTCTGTCGTATGCCTTTTCCAGGTCTATAAACACCATGTGTAGATCCACTTGCATCTCTCTATATTTCTCCATCAATCGCCTTAACGCAAATTTCGCATCCGTTGTCCCTCTTCCTGGCATAAATCCAAACTGCTCTTCACCAATTTTTGTTTCCTGCCGTGTCCCTCCTTCAATTACTCTTTCCCATAGCTTCAGTGTGTGTGACATCAGCTTGATCCCTCTATAGTTGCCACAGTCTTGAACATCTCCTCTTCCTTTGTAGATTGGGACGAGAATACTTTTCCTCCATTCCGCTGGTATCTTTTCCTGTTGGGCTATTTTCCTGATCAGATCCCGTAGCATATCCATGCCCTCACTGCCCAAACTTTTCCACACTTCCCCAGGTGTCTGGTCTGCCCCCACAGCTTTTCCATTCTTCATTTTTCTTAGTACCCAATCCACTTCCTCTCTACTTATGTCTTGCACCGGTCTCTCGTTTGCCTCTCCATCCTCACACCTCTCTCTCGGATTCTCCTCATTTAGTAGTTTACGGAAATATTCTTTCCATCTTCCTCTCATTTTGTCCTCCTCTTGTAATACTACTCCTGAGGCATCCTTTATCTGATTGACTGATGTTATGTCTTTCGAGACCTTATCTCTGGCTTTCGCTATTCTCAACAACTGAGATTCGCCACCGTTTCTCTCCAGTTCTTCATAAACCCCATCAACTGCCCTCGCAATAATAATAGTTAAAATAATAATTATTAAATAAAAATAATAGTATACAAAATAAGAATACGTAATAAATAAAACAGGTTGCTTAAGGGGTCAAAGCTATATAACTGAGAGGAGACCTCCACATAGCCTTTAAAGGAATGCAGAGAACCAACCAGGGCTTCTGACCTAATGTCCAATTCTCGCCTTCTCATGATGCACCCTGTTGGGTATCTACCTGGATACTGAATGAACAAGGATAGGCTGGCAATTTGGGATTTAGCCAACCAAATTGTATTCTTATTGGCTTAAACCAAAATACAAAATTATGGTACAACATGACAAAATTTCATGCCAGCTGGGGCGTTGCCGAGGTTAAACAAGCCCCCGTTGTTTTCGCCACGGAACCAGGGCGAACAACGAAAAGTCAGCTACTGGAACAAATCTGAAAACACACCCCCAACTCAACATCATCAGAGTTAAAAATCGTTACTATCAACATAAGAAGCCTGAATGGCAAAGAAATGGAGCTAGCTGAGGAATTAGATAAGTACCAGATCGACATAATAGGGGTGACGGAAACAAAAAAGACAAAAACTGGTAAGCTCTTTTTGAGCAGTAAATAAAAAATGTTATATTCAGGCAATAACAGTCAAGGAAAAGAAGAAGTAGCCATAGTATTCAACACTAAATACGAGGCTAATCTTCTTGAATGGCAGGCAGTTGTAATGTTACGTGCATTTTGGTTATTAACTTTTATTTTTACTGTATTTACCTATATTTGATCTTACTAAATCTCCAATTAAATCTTTGTCTGCTGCACCTTTTGTAAGGTTACTTTATTTGTTATATACCCTTTACTTATCTGCCTTACTTATTCATTTATCACTCTTAATTCTCTCTTAAGTCTCATTAATTCCTTACTCATACAAATCTTATTATTTCTCTAGCTGTTGGCCGCTATGAACGTATTGAATAATAGTACACCGCACTGTTAACAAAGACACTGCCACAGGCTAGAGCCAATCTCTTTGTTATATTTCTGGTATTAACCCTGTTTCTAATTTTGGAAAAATTTATTTGTTAACGCTGCGCTGTCAAAAATTATTAGACTAGAAAAGCTTCGTTGTCTGAGAGAAAACACTCAGAAAGGCACAATATTCATACAATTACTATTCCAAATTTCATCAAAAGCTTGTGTGTCTTAATTTTTCTGCAATCATGGCTATCCCCAAAATTTTGATTCGCACAGGTTCTACTTTATGAGTGGTGCATTGAGAACACAGATCAGGCAAGTTATTAGGTTGACAAGAAAGGATTTATTCATTAAAAAATACGGTACAATTACAGATAATTACTTAACTAAACTAATTCAGTCATGCAGGTGTAACCTGGGCATTCTTAATCCTTCTCACATGAAGCAAAATTTATTATTAAACAAATTATGAATTCCTTCTAACTACTTAACATTCTTGGGTAATCATATACCAAATCTGTCTTAGGAACTATTTGACTATAACAAAACTATATATTCAATCACAACTCTTTACAAGTCCTCATACACAGAGCTACAACATTCTACTTGTGAATCAGATTCTAAAGTCCTATTCTAGTTCTTACATTACCGAGGCATTAGGATCACTCTGGCTTTCTCTTTCGATCATCTGCTCTATTCTTACGGCTCGTTTCGTCCTCCAGTTTACTGCTATCGGAAAGGACTGACTAGCGAATACATTCACGATTCACTTCCTTCGATGTAGGCGAAGCTGGTCTGCAGGGATCGGTCCACATGGTTCCACATATCATCTCGGTCTACACTGATTTTACCGCTGTGCCGAGGCCCATGCTTGCTCTGGATCGCTGTCTGACCGCATAGCTGCCTATGGACATCGTCCTTCTCGACTGCACTCGAACTTCCTTCTCCAGGAACGACAGGAACAAGATGGAAAAAGAGCCTCAAGTTGGTGTTGCCAAGCTCTATATATTCACTGCTGTGATATTCTCCCTACTATGTCATTGTTTTTACCTGGCACCTAACTCTTCTGCACTCCGTGCCACGCTCCTCCTTGTGTGTCCACGGGAAACTCCTGCGAGCAACTGGACAATGAGACTTATTTGTGCCTATGGTCCCACAGAAGGTTCTAATATTAAATCTTGAATGAAAGATTTTGTTGGGAAATATCTCATTCAGGATTTTACAAGCATCAAGACACTGAGAGAAATACTTGTATATAAGTAGAGATGTTAATTGCTTGAAAAAAGTTTTTAAATAAACTTTTTTAATATTGGACTATTCTATGTAAGATAATATCACCTGTTCTTGTAAATTTAATAATGGAAGAAAAATTGATGAGAATTATGTTAATATGTAAAAGTGAGTTCAAAGTTCGCAAACGAGACATTCGGATTAATAACATGCCCCATGGCAGTCACGTACGCACGGAATAAGTTGCACGCAGGAGTTTCCTGTGAGATGCGAGGAGAAGGACCAGAACCACATGCAAAGGAGTAGTGCCGAGCAGAAAGGTATGACGCTCTAGGAGCACTGCTCAAGGTACGATATAAAAAGCTTGAAACCGCTAGCTTGCTTTCTCTTGTAGACTCTTACTCTCAGTGCTCTTCATTTGGTTGCTTCTCTCTCATCTTTGGCGTAGGTCAATCGAGGGGCCCAGCTCGAGTTATTCCCTGAGATGAATATGTGAGAGCGGTCAGCAGAACGATGTCTAGACGCAGTTACCGAGTAGTGAGCCAAATGCGGGCATTTCGTTGGTAAAGTGGGAAAAATCAACGCAAGCTGACCGTCATGCTAGACCACGTGGACCAACTTAAGCAGGGCTGTTCTCGTCTACATCGGAGAGGATAATTCGTGAATGTGAGTTCCAGGCTGGCCCATCGGAAGGACAACTGGGAGGAAGAAGAAGGAATGAGCTGTGGAAAGAATTGTAAGGATTGAGAGATAGACCCAACGAAGTCCTAAGGTCCCAGTAACGTATCAATCTTTTAGTTTCCCTTGTGTGCATAAAAGAACTTTGTGTGTAATAATGTGCAAAATTATTCATTAGTGGGACATATATAAGATATGAAACAGGACTTTAGGGATTAGCCTGATACCAGAATGTTTTATCTCTGAGAGTGAATTCTGATATAGTGTGGTGATAATTTGTATATAGTATGTTATAGTTTAGTAATGCTTGAAGTTTGATAAGTTAAACATTGAGAGAAATTGTAGATCCAATTGTTAGAAATCAGTGAATTGATTCATAATTAATATTGTGTCGTGGTAGAATTCAACTAAGAATACTGGAGTATTGTATAATTGTATCCAGGGGCAGTTTCTTTGTTAATCGAATTTGCACACGTGTGCAATCTAAGTTATGGCCACAGAATTGATAGGTACTTTGAGTATCGATAGGGCATATAAAGGGGAACCAGAGAGTAATATCCCCTACCTAAATAATGCCATCATAAATAATAATAAATTAAGGAAAGGAAACAACATTTATAACACTACTAAGGTAGAAGTGGAGGAATTTTTTTTTGATGCTTTAGAGAAAGCAACTGACACAATGAAAAAGGAAAAGTTGGTCCTTGTTGGGGATCTAAATAGCAGAGTAGGAAATGATTGTCAGACATACAAAAATATTTTGGGAAAATTTGGAGAAAAGAGCAAAGCTAATAATAATGGCAAATACCTGTTGGATTTTTGCTCGGGACATGGATTAGTTATTACTAATAACTAGTCCATGTTCCAATATAAAAATGTGCACAAATTCACATGGAGAGAAGAGGCAAGGAATAAGAAAACTCTCATTGACTATGTTATTGTTTTGGAGAGATTAGCAAAACAAGTGTTCTCTTCCAGGTTGGCCGGAAAACGACCCAGAGAAAGACCAAGATATAGGTGGATTGATACTGTACAAAGTTCCTTAGACGATAGAAATATAAGATCTGATAATGTTGGAGTCTTGACAAGTAACAGACTGATTTCGAGGAAAATTGTAGATAGGAAGTTAGTAATGATGTAAATTTTTCATGTAGTACTATCATATCCTGTACACCCCTTGAGGGTACATGGCAGGAATTTGATGATGATGAATAAATAAAACTTTTTTTCTTTCAAACCACAGTTCAGATTACTGGATGGTTCAGACTAAATAGGTTTGGATTAGCGAGATACCACTGTAATTATTCTTGACATGGTAGTTGTCTCCATAATTTATCAAAATGCATGCTGATCACCAATAAAAACTTTGATAAGAATAGAAATCTTTCTAGAGAGCAGCATATGAGAGATCTTGCTCTCTTAACCTGGTTGCAATTTATAATAGGATAATGATGTTTATATAGTAGGTTTTCTAGGTTTTCCCAAAGCATTCAAAGAGAATTATTATTATCAACACCTGACCTCCATGGAGTCAGAGACTCATCGGGAGTCAGAGACTTTGCATGCAATGCATGCAACCTCCTATTCACTTGCATGCAAGTGAGTAGGTGGTACTCACTTGCATGCAATGCTCATCCAACCATCTTAAACTGATTCACTATGTCCACATCCACAACACACTCAAGCAATACATTCCACTCACCAACCACCCGCCATGCAAAGAACCTGCTTCTCACACCCTCCTTATACAGTTTCCAGCAGTCACCTCTTGTTCTACTCCCCTCTCTCCTTCTATGAAAAATCTCTTCCATGTCTACTTGATAGCTACCCCTGACCAGTTTATATGTCTCACTCATATCTTCCTCCTATTCACGATGCTCTGCAACTTGCATTCTCACATTCTCTCAATCTGTCCTCATACTCCACATTTAAAAGACCACTGACTACCTTTGTGAATCTTCTCTGTACCCTTTCCAACATATCCTCATCACCATGAAAACCCAGCGACTAAATCTGTGCATGATAATCCATATGAGGCATGATCAAGGCTTTATACAATGGAATTGTGACCTCTCTATTTCTGCATGTCGGGGTTCTCCACATCATTGCCATTATTCAATGTGATGTCTTCACAACTTGTGCAGTGTGGCCCCTAATTTCAGGTCCTTGTCCACCATCACTCCTAGATCTCTCATCTCCTCTACTTCTGTTAAAGTTTCCCCACCAAGTGTATACTTTGCATCCCATCGTTGCTTACCAAATCTCAAACCTTACACTTGGCAACATTGAACTGATAGTTCCACTTACCTGCCCATTCATGCAATCCATTCAAGTCCTCTTGTAAGGCATTAACATCAGCCTGACTGTGCATTGCTCTCCCCAGTTTGCATCATCTGCAAACAGCTGGATATCACTAGTTGAACCCAACCCAATATCATTAACATACAAATTGAAACACAATGGCCCCAAAACTGACCCCTGTGGCACACCACTGGTGACCTTTCTCTTTCAAGATACTACACCTCCATATACAACTTTCTGATACCTATCTGACAGCCAGTCACTGATCCAACACAGTCTGTTATCCAATCCCATCTGTTTCAATTTATTTAAGAGCTTGTCATGTGGCAGTCTATCAAAAGCCTTTGCAAAATCCAAGTACACCATTGTATGTGCATCTCCTCTGTCCAAGGTATTTGTCACCTTGTTATGGTACATAAGTAAGTTAGTGAAACATGATCTCCCCTTAACAAACCCATGCTGATAACCACAAAGAATACTGCTGTTATCAACCCATTTCTGTATCCTACTTCTCACCAATCTCTCCAGGACCTTCACCACAACTCCAAGATATGAAGGCCAGTCTATAATTTGAAGCTACAGCATTATCACCAATTTTACCCTCCTTCCACTCCCTTGGAACCTGTGCTGTTGCAAAACTCTTGTTAAACAGGCATGCCAATGCTACTGCCAGTTCCCTGGAACATTCTCTTAAGATGCGTGGTGATATTTCATCAAATCCTATCACCTTATTAACATCAAGGTTATATATTTCCTCAAATAGCTCTGGCTCACTCACAATTAAGCTGTCCTCTCCTATGTCCTCTACATTTAAGTTCCTCTTGATTCCATCCTGATCAGGATGAAACACACTTATAAATTGATCACTGAATACCTCAATAATGTCTTCTGCAGCAGTTACCATTCTACCACTTTCATCCATTAATTTCATCTTTCCATGATCATTCTTCCTTCTACTTGCCACATATCTAAAAAAAAAAAAAAAAAAAAAAAAAAAAAAAAAAAAAAAAAACTCTCTATGGTTTATCTTAGCCTGATTTGCCAATTTCTGCTCATACTCTACTTTTATTATTATTCAGGCCTCCATGGAGTCAAAAGACTCATCATGGGAGGTCCTTCCTAAGAAACACAAAGTCTATCAAGACTCATCGATGGGAGGTCCCTCCCCCCCATAAGAAACACAAAGTCTATCATACCACTCCTTGAACTCATTGACCGTTCTTGCTCTCACCACTCCATCAGGCAATGCATTCCATGGTTCAACCACCCTCCATGCAAAGAAACCACTCCACACCCTCTCGCTCACAGTTTCCTTTCGTAACTTCCAGGGATGGCCTTTTGCCATCACTCCTTCCGACTGTTCAACCAAGCGAAAGAACTCCCCAGGGTCAACCCTGTAACCACCTCTCAACAGTTTAAAAGTCTCAATCATATCACCTCTCCTTCTATCCACCAAACTCTGCAGTCCACATTCCCTCAGCCGATCCTCATAACTATCATTGTACAGTCCTGAAACCATGTTTGTTATCCGCCTTTGTACCCTTTCCACAGTTAATTTATCCCCTTCAAATCCTGGGGACCAAATTGGAGAACAATAGTCCAAGTGTGGTCTGATCTGGGTCTTATACAACGGAATGATAACTGTTTTATCTCTGCAGGTCAGTGTCCTTCTCATAATTGCAGCAATGCTCTGTGTTATCTTCGCCACCTTTGCAATATGTCCCCTAAATTTCAGGTTTCTATCAATCATCAATCCCAGATCTCTTGTCTCCCCTACTTCCTCCAGTATAACTCCTCCCATAGAGTATGCATTTTTGTTTTCCTTACTGAGTCACTCTCCTGGCTTGTTCTTTATATTCTTCATGTGACTGATTACCATTATTCATCTTGTACTTCCTCCAAAGGACTTTTTCCAGATTTCATGCT
Source organism: Typopeltis vanoorti (assembly GCF_054136105.1). Taxonomy (NCBI): domain Eukaryota; kingdom Metazoa; phylum Arthropoda; class Arachnida; order Uropygi; family Thelyphonidae; genus Typopeltis; species Typopeltis vanoorti. The sequence continues at coordinate 88,305,315 of NC_143572.1, read as the reverse complement.
TAAGCTCCACATTCATCCATTTTAAACTAAGCTTCTTCAGCTTTGGGATACATTCGTACATTGATGCTGTTATGTATTTCTTTGTAAGTTCCCATGCAGCATTTTTTTGTAAGTTCCCATCCTTACCGCTCAACTCCTCATTCCATGTTATAGCTCGAAGTTGTTTCCTAAGCTTGTCATAATCATCAGCCTTATAATTCCACATATATCCTTTCCTCGCAAAAGCCTGCATATGACAGCTACAACACAGGTGATTACTTCATGATCATATTATAGTTCTTTTCACTCCGTACATGCTCCACTATGCATCACACTTCTGGTTTTTTTTTTCATTCATAAAGTGAGAAAAATGAGCGAAACATGTAAGTTTTACATATCATATGTATTTAAATGAAACTGCAGTTATTATTTCCAATAAATAAATTTTATCATCGATTTCCTGATATGTACCCTCAAGAATGTTCAGGTTAATATGGCAACACTGCATGATTAAGTTTACATTATTATTAACCTCCTGTCAGCAGTTTTCTCCAAATCAGTCTGTTACTTGTAAGTACTCCAATATTTTCATATCTAACATTTTGTGCTTCTAAGGCACTTCTGACTGAATCAGTCCACCTAAACTCTAAATAGCTGAAATATTTTACTTGTTCTCTAGGATCTACAATCAGAAAGCAGCTGAAGTTTTTTATGCTCCTGTATGTTTTCATATTTTTGATCTTTTTATTGCTGATTTTCATCCAAATTTGTTACACCTGCTATTCGATTTAGTTAGAGAATCATGGAGACTCATAAACATTCTAGATGTGTTTATGAGTACAGCATCATGTGCATAAAGCAAAGAGCTAAGTTTGATATCTCCAATTAAATTTTAATCAAATCAAATGTTCATTTAGTTCAATATTAACCTCACACATATATACAGTATGCACTACATGTGTAATAGACAATCTACAATATGTTGTTGTTAGCCTAAATGTCCCACTTCAGGCCAAAGGCCTTCCCCAACCTCTCTTACTCTGTCCTTTGCTGACCACTCTTGTCCATGTGACACCTATCTGTTTTTTGATGTCATCTCTCCATCTTTTTCTGTCTTCCAGATTTTCTGACTTCTCCTGGCATCCAGGACTCTGTTGCTATCTTTGACCACCTATCATCTTGTTATCTTGCCAAGTGGCCTGCCCAATCCCATTTTGATTTCCTAACTCTCCAAATGACATCTTTTATTTTTGTTAAGTCCTTGTTCCTTATTCTATCTAATCTTGATACTCTGAGTAAACTCCTGTTCATTGCTCTTTGGCCAACTTGGAGCTTTTTTATCTGTGTAGTGGTTTAATCCCCAAATTTGGAACCATAAGTCAAAGTTGGTAGGACAGTCATATCCACCGTATCTTTTGCACCATAAGATGCACCTTTTTATGTAGAGAAATCAACTTAGAATTGTGGTGTGTCTTATGGTCTTATCGGAAGGGCAGGCCGGATAACACAAAAGCCGGATAGGCCAGAGTTCTAGGCTTACCTTTTCACATTTGTGTGAATAGGTAGGCCTAAGATGAAAGAGTCAAAACTTACAGTTTTTTAGTTTTTGAAAAAGTTCTTGATAGATGACTGCTTCACCCTTTTAGCCCTCTTCCGCAATGCAATGTCCCTCCACTTAAGCAAGCAGATGATATCAGCTGGCGTCACTTCTTCCTGCTCACTAATGTACTGCAGTGCTGCCTCAATCATCTTGAACCCTTCCGAATGTAGGATGCGATTTTTCCTGTCATCTAAGGATGCCTCCTCCTCTTCTTCTTCTTCCCTCTGTGTCACCATTTCCACAATATCGTTGTCAGTTATTTCATCAACTTCTTCGTTTGACATCCATTCTGTAATGTCATTGTCACACCTCGGTACATTTTTGAGCAACGAAACAAGTTTATTGTTTTCATCTTCCACTTCGGTTTCACACACAGGTTCAAGGTTGAAATGTCCATCCTTCATGGTCCAAAAGAATTTTCCAAGACTTTACAAGTGATATGTTTCGAATCTTTTCCCATGTTTCGGCCAACCACCTTATGACATTTAGCAAGTCAATCTTTTTCAGAGTGGTTACGCATTATTATCAATCGCTGATATCAGCGAACTGAGAAGACATCGACGATACTTTTTCTTTAGCATTTCAAGGACGCCCAGTCCATTGGCTGACAAACAGCAGTCACATTAGTTGGTAAAAATAAAGCTTTGATGTCTGCATCAGTGAATTCATCATTGGCAGGATGCGAAGGTGCGTTATCAAGAAGTAGCACAGCTTTTCTCAGCAAATTGTTGTCTTTCAAATGTTTTTCTACAGTCGGTACAAATTCATTTTGGAACCAGGTTTTAAAGATTTCTGAATTCATCCATGCTTTCTTTTGATGTGTGTAATATAGGGGTAGTGATTCCTGATTTTTCAGTTTTTTAAAAGCTCTAGGTTTCTTTGATTTTCCTATTAACGTAAGCCTAAGCTTGTGCATGTCTCAACTTGTGTTATGCACAAGGCACATAGGAGGATTGTAGCAGACGCCCACTTGCAATGCCTTGGAAAAGTAAATTACAGTTCGTATTCCTCATTTTATCACGGAGAATTACTGTATTATTATAATTCTCCATGATAAAATCCTGGCTCCGGATAGTCGAGAGTCTACTGTACTTCAAAAACAACATATCTAAGTGGATCTAATTCCGTCACCCTTTCCAGTAGAAATAATAAATATATCTGGCGTCCTTAAGACAGATGAAACTTTCAATTAATGTTTCCTTGAACATTCCTTTAGAACGTAGATTACAATTTCTTCTTTTATTTATTAATTTCTTCTTGACAGTCTCAACTCCTCCAGTTTCAATAACATCATCAAATTCCTGACATGTATACTCTCAAGGTGGGGGGGGGGTGCAGGATATAATAATAATACTACATGAAAAATTTACATCATTACTAACTTCCTATCTACCATTTTCCTCCAAATCAATTGTTACCTGTCAGGACTCCAATATTATCAGGTCTTATATTTCTGTCTTTTAAGGCACTTTTTACTGTATCAATCCACCTATATCTTGGTCTTCCTGTGGGTCTTTTTCCTACCAACCTGGCAGAGAACACTTGTTTTGATAATCTTTCCTCTCCCGTTCTGCTTAAGTGACCATACAACCTGAGATTAGCTCTGCTAATGCATGCAGACAATTTCTTTCCTAATATCCTTGTTTTTAATATGATATTGCCATTGATGACATCTGTTCATGCCCTAAATCTTTCTCAGGACTCTCATATCTGTGGTCTCTAAGTCTTGGTCAATTGTTTTACTTCTAACCCAGCTCTCAGATCCACAGTGAAATGGATAGTCAAATAAGCCAAGCAAATAAGAAAAGGGTGATCATTATGGGTGACTTTAATTATGGCAATATAGACTGGAATGAAGAGATAGCAACTGGAAGTAAAGAAAATGGGTTTTTGAGGGATAACTACCTCAGACAGTATGTAACAGAAGGCACACGAGGATTAAGGGTCTTGGATGTGATTATCTCATCAGAGGATGTAATTATAAATGAGGTGTCAAATCATCCACCAATTGGTGAAAGTGACCATGAGGTGATTACCTGGGTGGTCGCCAGCAGTGCAAGGACCCCTGTGAAAAAAGGGTATATGTGGAACTACAAGGGGGGGGGGGATTATGAAGAGCTCAGGAGACAGCTTGAAGGTGTAGCATGGAATGAGGAGTTAGCTGGAAAAGAGATCAATGCAGCTTGGGGGATTTTCAAAAACTATTTAGTAGATGTAATGTCTAAATGTATTCCACAGGTGAGAAGGTTAAATAAGATAGGTGTGAGATGGATGAATAAAGAGATTAAGCATGCGATACAGAGAAAAGGGGCATTGTGGAGGCAGCTTAAGAGAAGTGGAAGTAACCAATTTCATGAGGTCTACAAAGACCAGGCAAGGAGGGTGACTTGGTTGGTGACAGTAGCTAAAGAGAGGTATGAATAGCAGTTAGCTAATGAAGCCGAAAAGAATCCTAGGGAGTTCTTTCGATATGTAGCCAGCAAAAGAAAGAATGATTATGGAAGGATGACATTGATTGGAGGATACACAGTAATATACTTGGATTTCGCAAAAGCTTTTGATAGAGTACCTCATAAGTTGACAGTCAAACTAGAGCAGATGGTGTTGGATATTAGATTAGTGCATTGGATTGGAGACTGGCTATCTGATAGGTATCAACAAGTTGTGTATGAGGGTGCGATATCCAGGAAAAGGAAAGTCACTAGTGGAGTGCCTCAGGGGTCTGATTTAGGGCCATTGCTATTTAACTTGTATATTAATGATATTGGCGAAGATTTGGATGGAGATATTCAGTTGTTTGCAGATGATGCAAAGTTGGGATGAACCATGAAGAGTAGTGAAGATGTTGTGGCCTTGCAAGAAGACTTGAATAAATTGAGTGATTTGGCAAGCAAATGGGGATGTGAGTTCAATGTTGCAAAATGTAAAGTTTTAAAATTTGGAAAACAAAGATGGGATGCAGAATTTATGCTTGGTGAGAATATATTGTTGGAGGTAGAGGAAATAAGAGATCTGAGGGTGATAGTGGATAAGGATCTAAAATTTAGGGGACACATCGCCAAAATTGTGAAGACAACACAAAGGCCTCTGGGAATGATGCGGAGGACACTGACTTGTAGAAGTAGGGAGATTCTTGTTCCGTTGTATAAGGCTTTGATTAGGCCACACATGGACTGTTGTGCCCACATTTGGTCACCGGATTTTCAGAAGGATGAAGAGATGTAGAAAAGGGTCCAAAGGCGACTGACTAAGGTAGTTTCTGACCTCTGGAATGTTGAGTACGAGGAAAGATTGAGAAGATGTAATTTGCAGAGTCTGGTGGAGAGAAGGAAGAGGGGTGATATGATAGAGACCTACAAGTTGGTAAGGGGTTGTTATAAGATCAGTGTTGGAGAAGTTCTACAGAGAATAGTGAGAGATCAGGGGAGAACCAGAGGTCATCCCTGGAAACTGTATAAAGAGGGTGTAAGTAGGGGAGTGAGAGGCAGGTTTTTTTCGTGCAGAGTTGTGAATGATTTGGAATGCCTTGCCTGAGAGTGTGGTGTCTGCAAGGAGTTTGAGTGTGTTTAAGACACGGTATGATGAGATGTGTGTGTGATAAAAGGACCTCCCAGATGAGCCTTTAACTCCATGAGGTCTTGTTTAATAATAATAATAAGTTAAAATTGGTTTAAAGACTGCTACAGCTAATTTAGTGTTTTGGCTAATTTCTCTCTTATTCCATATAAATTTATTCAGTTGACTTCCTACCATACCAGCTTTTTTGATTCTGTTGTCTATTTCCATATTTAACTTGCCATCTTCACTAAAAATCATGCTTAAGTAGCTGAAATGTTTTACTTCTTTCTCCATTCTCAATGCAGTTGATATTTTCAATGCTTCTGCCTATTTTCATTGTCTTTGTCTTTTTAATGCTGACCTTCATACCACATCTATTATAACAGTTATTCAATTTAGTCAGGGAATCTTTCAGACTTGTAGCGGATTTATTTAGAAGTATAACATCATTCTCATAAAACAAAGAGCTGAGATTGACAATTTTAATATTAGGTTTAATACCACTTTCCTTCATAATGTGATCCATATAGATAATGAATAACAGAGGGGTCAATATACATTATTGTCTGACACCAGATTTAACATTAAACCATCTTCCTTCAATTCTAACTGCTGATTTACAACTCAAATAAAGACTAAGTATTGCTTGATATAATGCCCCATTGACACCATATAATTGTAGTGTTTTGAATAGCTTCTCTCTTGGCACCTTGTCATATGCCTTTTACAGATCTACAAAACATAAATACAGATCTCTGTTATATTCCCATGATTTCTCAACTATTTGTTGTAAAGTGAAAATCTGATCCTGAAAGCCTCTATTTGGCCTGAATCCAGCTTGTTCTTCATCAACCTTTTCTTCCACAATCCTTCTCAACTGTTTCTCAAGTATACTTGCATATATCTTAACAGGAACACTCAGGAGAGGAATACCTTTGAAATTCTCATATTCGGTTTTATTTTCCTTTTTATATATGGGTACTATGAAAGCTCTGCTCCAATCATCTGGAATTCATCCCTCTGTCCAGGCCCTCTGAACTATGCAGTGCAGCCACTGTAAGACTTTTATACCTCCATACTTGAGCATTTCTGATCCAGTATCATCTGCTCCTGCTACCTTTCCACATTTCAGGCTTTTGATGGCTTTTTCTACTTCATGTATGGATATGTATTCTTGACTACATTGCTGTTGAGTGTTTTTTACCTCTGTGCTGTCGTCACTGCTTGTTTCATCTAGCAATTTTTCAGAGTAATTACTCCATACTTCAAGGATATCTGTTCTGCCATTTTCATGTCACCTTTATCATCTCTAATTCCTTTTACAGCACTCTTTCCTTCATTTCTGAGCTTCTTCAACAACCTCCAGAATATCTTACCACCTTCTTGATATTTATTTTCTATTTTCTTTCCAAAGTCCTCCCATGACTTTTGTTTAGCCAGTTTTACACAGTGTTTAGCTTTCTTCCATTTGTCTCTGTATTCTCTAAGAGCACAAGCTGACTTATTTGCCAGGAACTTTTGATATTCTTTCTTCTTTTCTGTCACTGTCTCTTTAACTTCCTGGTGTTCACCATGGAGTTCTGATTTTTCTATCCTTACAGACAACCTCACCACATGCCTCTCTGGCTGAATCAGTCAGTGTTTTCTTCAGGGTTTGCCACTGAACCTCCAAGGTTTGGTTCCTGTTCTGAAACTCTTTCATTTTTTCTTCAATCATGTTTATGTATTTTAGTCTACAGTTCACATCTGAGAGCTGTTCAACTTTTATTCACTTTAAACTTCCTTACATGTTCTTCTTTTCAATATGAACTTCAATTTTATCCTGCTCAAGACTAGATGGTGATCACTTCCAATTTGAAATCCTCTGTATGCTCAGGTGTCTTGCACCAGGGAGAAAACATCACTATCAACAATAACATAGTTAATGAGACTTTTCTCTTCTCTTCATGTGAATTTGTGCATATTTTTATGTTGGAATATTGTGTTAGTAACAACCAGGCTATGTCCTGAGCAGAAATCCAACAGAGTATTTGCCATTATTATTAGCTTTGGTCTTTTCTCCAAATTTTCTCGATATATTTTTGTATGTCTGACAATCATTTCCTAATCTGCTATTTAGATCCCTTACAAGGACCACCTTTCTCCTTTTTCATTGTGTCAGTTGCTTTCTCCAAAGCCTCAAAAAATTCCTCCACTTCTACCTTAGTATAACCTTCTGTGGGACCATAGGCACAAAGAAGTCTGATAGTCCAGTTCCCCATTCCCATATTTGTCCACATCACTCTACTTGAGATTGCCTGCCATTTAAGAAGATTAGCCTCATATCTAGTGTTGATTACTATGGCTACTCCTAATTTTCCTTTATTGTCATTGCCTGGATATAACATTTTGTATTTATTGCTCAGAAAGATCTCGCCAGTTTTTGTCTTTTTTGTTTCAGTCAACCCTATTATGTCGATCTGGTACTTATCCAATTCCTGAACTAGCTCCATTTTTTGCCGTTTAGACTTCTTATTTTGATAGTACTGATCTTGAACTCTGATGATTTTGAGTTGGGATAAGTTTTAGGATTTGTTTCAGTAGCTGACTTTTCGCTGTTTGACCTGGTTCCCTGGCAAAGACAATGGGGCCCTTGTTTAACCAAGCAATGCCCCAGCCGGCATGAAATTCTGTCATATTATACCATCATTTGAAATTTTGGTTTAAGCCAATAAGAATTTAATTTTTTTCGGCTAAATCCCAAATTGCCGGCCCATCCTCATCCGTTCGGTATCGAGGTAGATACCTTACAGGGTACACCACGAGAAGGTGAGGTTTGAACATTAGGTCAGAAGTCCTGGTCGGTTCTCCACATTCCTTTGAAGGCTATGTGTAGGTCTCCTCTCGGTTATATAGCTTTGACCCTGAAGCACCACCTCCTCCAGTTTAAAGACTCATAGTTTTACTATTCCTTTTTCGGAATCTACTATTAATATATTACCGACTGTCACATAAAACTGAATAAACTTCATAAGAACAAAATTCCTCAGATCTGCGTTCTTAAACTTCCATTAGCTCTCTCTTGTTTTTTTTCTCATTACTTCGACACGAATGCTCAATCTGTCAGCTGTCAATCATGCATCAAACTCCTTGGCGAGCATTCTTTTTATGAAACAAAACTAATAATGTACTATATAAATATAAATTTTTAAATTATGATTATTTTTACAATAGCATGAGAATTAAAGAATGTACTTGTTTTGTGACCATAATACTTAGTATTTATATTTTCTTTAATTAAAAAAAAATATATATATCACCTATAACAGTATTATATAAAGTAGACCGGAGATATCTTGTGCGAGTAAGATTTTTCTTAAATTTAAGAGCTAGTAAATTTAAGTCATATTTCTAGAGTACTGTTTTATAACACACACATTAGTAGGCATATATTCAGGATGTGTGGTGCACACCCATAGAATAGCAATATCACCGACGTTATATTTTTACATTTATTCTTGTTAAAGACTCCCCTAATTGTTTTCTGGCTTCACGTGATTCCTAAAATTAAACACAATATGCTAATTTTTTTTTATTTTGCATCCAAACACAAGTAGTACAGTAGTAAGTAAGTGGTACAACATGATTTACACCAAATGAGGATACATTGCAATGAGATCAGCTTAGATTTGGTTAGTGAATTATACAGGGAAATAATAATGAAAAAAGGAAACTATACATATACAATATATATGGTCAAATGTTCCTCCAGTATCTTGCACAATCAACTGCTCTTTCTGTACACAGAAAGAGCAGTTGAGAGGACCTTATATCCTGTAGGATATAAGGTCCTCTTTTGTGCAAGGTGATGGAAGAAAGGGGCACGCAAGAAGGTGTTCCATGGACTGGGTTGTCCCACACTCACAATTGTTTGGGCCAGTGAGGTAGCCCCATTTGATGAGGTTTTATTTGCAGCGTTCTGACATTCGAAGTCTGTTGAGGCTTTTCCAAGTATTCCAGTCCAAGTGGGCACCACGTGGAAGATGTTCAGCTATTGGAATACCAGTATTATTTTCAGGATACAGTGCTAGCCATTGTTGATGTCTTGTCTCTGGGAGGTTTTTAGGTGGTTCAACAGTTGCCAGGAAGCTATGTCAGGATCTTAGTCTTTGGGGCACTGCAGTCTGGTCGAATAGTGGGCGTTCATCATTCATTTGTCTGCTTCTTTCATCAGCTGAGAATGCAGATCTTCGAATTGAAGGGGGTGCAATACCAGCCAAAGTATACAGGTCTTTTAGTGGTGTTGGTTTCGGTCATCCTGTAATTAAGTTGCAGCTTTCATTCAATGCTGGATCAAGTTTTTCAGCATGGCAGGATCTGAACTATACAGGGCAGGCTATATTCAGCAGAAGAATAGCAAAGGGCCAAGGCAGAAAATTTCAGTGTGTTAGGGTCTGCACTCCATTTGGAGGAGGTGAGCTTTTGTAATATATTGTTTCTTGCATTCACTTTTGCCTTTGTTTTTTCTATATGGGTTTTATATGAGAGGGTGCGATCGAGAGTCACACCGAGGTAGATTGGGTTCCAGGAATGTTCAATTTTAGAGCCTTCCCAAGAAATCTGTAGCTTCCTGTTGGCTTCTTTATTGTTAAGGTGGAAAAGGCCAGTCTGGGTTTCTGAAGGGTTTGGTTTTAGTTGATTGCTGGTATAGTATGTGGTTAGATTATTTAAGACAGTGCTAGAGTAGTTTCAATGGACTTAATTTTTTGATTGAGTAGCTATGGCAAGGTCATCAGCATAGATAAAATTTCTAGTTCCTGGAAAGATGGGGAAATCATTGGCATAGATGTTGAAAAGTAATGGGGATAACACACTTCCTTGGGGGAGGCCATTTTTTTGGAGGTGCCAGCGACTCTTCATACTACCCCAGGTCCACATAAAAGCATCTGTTTTCCAAGAGTGATTGGATCAGGAGGATAAGGCAATAGTCTCTAGTTATTCTGTATATATTTATTTCTGAGTGCGAGATGGTTTATGGTATCATATGCTGCAGTTAGGTCTACAAAGACTGCTCCTGTGGCTAGTTTTTGCTAATAACCATTTTCTATTATTATTATTATTATTATTATTATTATTATTATTATTCAGGCCTCCATGGAGTCAAAAGACTCATCGTGAGAGGTCCTTCGTAAGAACATAAAATCTGTCAAGATTCATCGAGGGGAGGTCCCCCTTAAGAAACACAAAGTCTATCATACCACTCCTTAAACTCATTGACCGTTCTCGCTCTCACCACTCCATCAGGCAATGCATTCCATGGTTCAACCACCCTCCATGCAAAGAAACCACTCCTCACCCTCTTGCTCACAGTTTCCTTTTGTAACTTCCAGGGATGGCCTCTAGTCATCACTCCTTCCTGCTGTTCAACCAAGCGAAAGAACTCCCCACTGTCAACCCTGTAACCACCTCTCAACAGTTTAAAAGTCTCAATCATATCACCTCTCCTTCTTCTATCCACCAAACTCTGCAGTCCACATTCCCTCAGCTGATCCTCATAACTATCCTTGTACAGTCCTGAAACCATCTTTGCCATCCGTCTTTGTATCCTTTCCACAGTTAATTTATCCCCTTCAAATCCTGGGGAACAAATCTGAGAACAGTTGTCTAAGTGTGGTCTGATCAGAGACTTATACAACAGAATGATAACCCTTTTATCTCTGCAGGTCAGTGTCCTTCTCATAATTGCAGCAATTCTCTGTGTTACCTTCACCACCTTTGCAATATGTCCCCCTAAATTTCAAGTTTCTATCAATCATCAATCCCAGATCTCTTGTCTCTCCTACTTGCTCCAGTATAACTCCTCCTATAGAGTATGCAGCATCCTATCGATGTTTCCCAAACCTGAAGACATTACATTTTGCTGCATTAAACTGACATCCCCATTCATTTGCCCATCTATCTAGCTTATTCAAATCCTCTTGCAGCGCTCCCACATCTGCACTATTACTAATAATCCTTCCCAGCTTCGCATCATTTGCAAACGACTGATTATCCCCTTGCAGTCCACTGGCAATGTCATTGATATAAAGGTTAAACAATATAGGTCCTAGTACTGAGCCCTGTGGGACCCCACTTGTAACCCTCTCCCTCCTTGAAACTGCTCCACCATACGCAACTCTCTGATACCTATCAGACAGCCAATCCTGAATCCAGTTGACCAATCTGACATCCAGACCCACGTGCTGCAACTTAAATATCAGCTTATCATGTGGCACCCTGTCAAATGCCTTTGCTAAGTCAAAGAAAATTGCAGTATATGCCTTTCCCTCATCTAATGTTCTTGTAACTTTATTATAAAAGGCTAGCATATTGCTAAAACAAGAGCACCCTTTCACAAATCCATGTTGACTCTCACAGATAACATTACCCTCATCTGCCCAATGCTGTATACGGTCCCTCACTACTTTCTCCAAGATCTTAACAACTACTGATGACACACAGACTGGCCTATAATTAGACACTCCCAGTCTGTTACCACCCTTATGCAATGGTACTATCTTACCTTCCTTCCATTCCATGGGCACCTTTCCAGCAGCCAGACTTTCATTGAAAAGCCAGGTTAAAGGCACTGTCAATTCCCTAGCACATTCTCTCAAAACTCGTGGTGAAATACCATCCAGTCCCACAGCTTTACTGACATCCAGAGTACTCAGTATTTGAAACACACTCACTTCCTGTACCTCTAAACCTCGAACCAGCATTATCCCTCTAGCATTAAAACTGACTCCTCTAGGATGAAATACTCCAATAAAGTGTTCATTGAACAATTTCTCTATGTCTTCTGCATCATTCACTCTATTCCCATTTTTATCCCACAATATCATTCTTCCACAGTCATTTCTCCTCCTACTGGCCACATAGCTAAAAAATTCCCTAGGATTTTCTTTGGATCTTAGGGCCAATCTCCTCTCATATTCCAGTTTCATTTTCCTTACCACACTAGTCACTCTTCTGGCTTGTGTCTTATATTCTTCATGCATCTTCTCTTCACCTGTCTCCTTATATCTCTTCCATATCCTCTTTTTCACATGCAATTCCTGTTTAATATTGTTTGTCATCCACTTTACTCCAAATTGTGTCCTCTTGTTCACTCATGGTATACAACTTACCATTGCTGCTAACAAATATTCTTTCACAATTTCCAATGTACTAATGATATCCCGGCCTTCCAATTTCTCCCTCCACGAAACTTCCTAAAGTTGACGTCTAAGACTATTATAATCACCTGCTTTATAATTCCACATAAGTTCCCGTCTCTTTGATACTCCTGCATGTCTATTCATTTTCTAAGTCAAAACCATATGGTCACTCCAACTGGTGGGAGAGATGTCATCTCGGTTATTATCAACTCTTCTGATGCTATAACCAAATCCAAAACTCTTGAACTTCTTGTTCCCTCTGTTACATGTTGCCTAAGATATTTTTCCCTCAAGAATTCTAGAAATTCCATTCCTCTATTGCTACATGCATCTTCCTCTCTCCAATTTATACTACTGTAGTTAAAATCTCCCATAACAATCATTTTTCTTGCACTTGCCAAACTTAACTGTCTAAACATCTCCTGGTCCCAATCCTCTGTGCTCCTGGGTATGTAGCAACACCCCACTAAATATCCTGTCTTGACTACCTCACACCATATGCTCTCAAAATCATTTGTCTCACTTCTTTCCAAAGCCTCCACTCTTAGAGGACATAGGTCATCACTTATCATAAGCAGTACCCCACCACCACCACGCTTTCCACTCCTATCCTGGTGAAAAATGCTGTACCCAGCGACTTCTATTCCTGTTATTATATCCCCCTTCTGTCAACCACGTCTCAGTGATCCCAATAACTTTTGGCCAGGCTGATGCTATCTGCGGCACCAATTCCTCTCCCTTATTCCGGATACTCCTGGCATTAGTATAAAGCATAAAAATGCCATTGTTTCTATACCCAGCATTATCCCTTCTAGACTCCACTGGGCTCAGTGTTACCTGATGTCGTCTCCCTTCTCCCAAGTATCCATTCCCACAAGAGGCCACCCCTGCTATCATCCTCCCTGAGACACACTGACTCGTTCAGAACAGCAATCTCTCCAGATGCCTACGTCCCTCCTCATTCAAATGTAAGCGGTCTCTCGCATACAATTCCTCTCTTTCCTCAAACGCACTCCAAGCATTCACATATACCAGTCCTCTCTTGTCACACATTCTCGCTATTATGCCATTCAATATCACTGCTCTTCTGCTCACTCATCATTATCATAATTAGGCAATACTCACACTATTTTTCCTCTCTCTCTCTCTGTCTTCTTCCGTACAGCCTCAAGCAAAAATCTCATATCTCTAGCTGCCCGACTTACATTACCACTCAAGTTATTTGTTCCTACCATCACAATCATCTCATCCACCCTTTCACCTCTCTTAATTGCTATAGCCACCCTTTCTATTGTTCCTCCTGGCAAACACTCCTCACGCATCCTATCTTGAACACCACGGATCATTGAGTTGCCATACATTATACCTCTTACCATTCCCTCTCTCCTATTGTTTCCATTCTCTCCTCTTCTTTCATTCCCATAGATCTCTCTCATTCCCTCTCCTCTACTGCTATTCTCTCTTCTAGCATTCCCATACCTCTCTCTCATTCCATCTCTCCTACTATTTCCATCCTCTCGTCTTCTAGCATTCCTATACCTCTCTCTCTCTATATATATATTGAGTGAGGTTGAGAATTTGTGATGTGCTACTATGGGTCATATCAAGGGCTTCTATTTCTTTTTTCCATGAGGAATGCCTTTCCTCTGCCATCTTGGAGCATAATTTTTCTCCTGCTGCTTGGATAGCTAATGCTTCATGATGAGGGCACTTTTCAACACATAAACATTGCATCACATTCGTGTTAATAGCCCTGGTTTGTGGTTAGAAATATGGACACCTTTAAGCCTTTTGAACAGATGTACAGATTGCGCAGCGGGTCAAATTCTTGGTGTTCCAGTGGTTTTAAACCACTCAGAAGGCCAGGCAGAGTTTGCAGTGGGACATTAGCACCAAGAAATCAGTGGCTGTGATTGGTTATTATGTCAACCAATTCACTTGAACATTGTCATCTGTCATGAGTTGATGTGTTTGTTTTCTAAGTTTCATCTGTTTTGCGTGTGTGAAGTGTGAACTGACAGATTTAGGACACCGATATTGACAAGTAATTTTCTATAAATAATTTATAACTTTTTTTGTCCATATTTACAATGGGAAGCAGTGTTGACTATCTACTGAATGCCAGAGCTTTTGTGGATTGTATGATTAATAGTCGAAGAAGGTTGGAACTTGTGTATAAATAAGTAAAATTAGTATTAACCTTTCTTTGGTCCAGAAAAATAATAATTTCCCAAGTGATTACTTTTCCAATTTCTGTGTGTATTATATGACTGTATTTAAAAATCATATTAAAATTCATATTATCCATGGCTCACTTTTTTTGCCAATGATAATCCAATCTCACCATGAAGCAGAAACCTTTTGTACACTTCACATAAACAGTTCACGTGAAGCATCATTATTGTTCATTTGACCTTTATGCTTCCCATATTTAAAATTATATTAATTGATAAATTTAAGTATTCAAAGTTATCCTACAATTAATTTCATTGGACCAATTAAGATGAGCTGATACACTACACACTCTTAAAACTTTCATACATCGATAAAAATGCAATCATGTGGTCAAATTGATGTGAATTTTGTAGCACTGTTACATAAGCTACATGATAGCACACCCAACCTAAATGGGCACATGACGCCACTGATTACACACACAAACACACACGTGTGTATTATCAGTGTAAATTTGAACAAATAGTTTTCTTTATGCAAAGTATTCATAAAGAGAAATGTTTTTGAAAAGTGTGTATTATTTCAGGTTGGATCCAAGGAATAACAGTCCATATTTCTCTGGTGTCTGTTGGATGGGGTTTGGGAACCTTTCAACGACTAGCTCGTAATGCTCAGACAGAGAAAGCACGCATGACATGGCCTGGGACAATATTATATATTTTAGCCAATGCCTTTCTCGTTTCTTCTCGCATATTTTGTATGGTATGTTTTGCAACTGTATGTCCATTAGCACTGATTATAGTTTGCAGTGTGCATTGGATATGTATGTTTATATGGATTTTGAAGTTAAAGACAAAGTTGTTTCAAAACAAGTAAGGTTTCATTCTTAAATTTATTCAACTTCTTTTTGTTTTAAAAAAAAAAAAAGTGCTGTGAAATCTGACTATAGAAGATGCTTGCTTGCTTGTTATTTAGAGAAATTCTTTACATCAGCATAGATGAAAATTTTTCAGTAATATGTTTTGTTATTTAACAATTAGAAATTAGCTATTTAATTACCATTCAGCATTGACACAAATTCTTCAGGATATACTTAAATTATAATAGAATTTCTTCTTGTGGGATCAGAAATTTTTTTTCCTCCCTTAAAATCAAACCAAGAGTTTTGTTACTGTGCTGAGAAAATGCATGAAAAAATGGCAACTTGTGTCCCTTTTCTGCCATACTAGAAAACTATTTAAGAAATAAATAATGATAACTAAACCTCATTCGTCACATTAAAACCTAGATTATGCTGAGGATAACAATTTCGGCAAAGAAGACAAAGAAAAAATTAGCAAGAGAAATGAGTAGTCTCAATGTAGCATTTGCATATGACAGTATCATCTGATAGATCAAATATGAAACATCTTCTGATTCATATTATAGTGTTTAATGTAGTGTTTCTATGAAAAAAGTGGGTACTTTATTATTATTATTATTATTCAGGCCTCCATGGAGTCAAAAGACTTATCGTGGGAGGTCCTTCCTAAGAAACACAAAGTCTATCAAGACTTATCGTGGGAGGTCCTTCCTAAGAAACACAAAGTCTATCAAGACTCATCAAGGGGAGGTCCCCCCCTCCCCCAAGAAACACAGTCTATCATACCACTCCTTAAACTCAATGACCGTTCTCGCTCTCACCACTCCATCAGGCAATGCATTCCATGGTTCAACCACCCTCCATGCAAAGAAACCACTCCTCACCCTCTTGCTCACAGTTTCCTTTCGTAACTTCCAGGGATGGCCTCTTGTCATCACTCCTTCCCACTGTTCAATCTTATCACCTCTCCTTCTTCTATCCACCAAACTCTGCAATCCACATTCCCTTAGCCGATCCTCATAACTATCATTGTACAGTCCTGAAACCATCTTTGTTATCCACCTTTGTACCAAAGATGGTCTGAAAACAATAGAATTACTTTAAATGGAAATTATGTGTTACCAATATTATCATTATGGGCACTTCCACAGAGTCAGGATCCTCATCACTAGAGGCCCACACTAACCATTATTTATACAATACCTATCATATCTTTCATTAAATGCATTCCATGTCAGAACACTAATTGTCCAATTTAAATCATCTAATAGGATCTCTATATCACCTTTCTTGACTTTTGCCCTCTCCAGTTTTGCATCATCAGCAAACAATAGAATATTCCATTGCTTAAAACCATTCCTTATATACAATTTAGCCAGCAGAAGTGGCTTTAGTACAGAGCACTGAGAAACTCCACTAGTTACCTTCATTCTCCTAGATTCTGCTGCGCCATATACTACACGCTAGTTTCTCTTTCAGCCATCCCAATCCTTGCTACTAGTTTCTTGTTAATTCCCATTTGCTTGAACTTATGTACTCGTTTTCTATGCATTATTTTCAGATGTCTTTGCAATATTCAGTAGGTGGTGTAGTTTGTGTTAGAAGTTTAATGGAGTGAAACAGTACTAGAAAAGGATAAAAATGAAAATGAAAATCACTGTCAATTTAATGTTAGTAAGTGTAAAGTTATGCACTTTGATGTGATTAGAGTTCCATCGGCATATATATTAGCGGGGTTATGCTACAAGAAACTGAAGAGTCAAGTGATCTTGGTGTATTGGTGGATAAGAATTTAAAGTTTCAAGTCATATAACAAAAGTTGCAAATACAACTCGGAGGATAATTGTGATGTTGAAGTGAACCTTGACATGTGAGGATAAGGAAGTCATTTTTCCTCTTTATAAGGCTTTGATAAGACCACACTTTGATTATTGTGCGCAGAGTTGGTCTTCTGGGTTCCAAGGGGATAAAGAGGCTGTGGAAAGGGTGCAAAGAAGAGTTACAAAGATTATATCTGGATTATGGGATTTAGATTATGAGGACCTGATTGCAAGTATGTGGATTGCAGACTCTGGTTAACAGGAGAAAGAGGAGTGGTATGAGTATGATAGAGGTCTATAAACTTTTGAATGGGTGTTATAGGATATCAATTGATGAAATTTTTCGTTATATAGAAGGTGGGAAGAGAACACGGGGGCATCCATGGAAGTTAAATTTATTTGCAATCAAGATAGGGTAAGAGCTAGGTTTTTCTCCCAGAGAGCATTAAGTGAGTGGAATAATATGCCCTTAGGGGTAGTGAGTGCATCTAGTGTGAATGAATTTAAGGGAAGGTATGATATCTGGTTTGGGTGATTTATAGCCTCTCTCGATGAGTCCTTGACTCTCTGGAGGTCTCAGATAATAATAATAATAAATAACTATTTTATTTTGGGTTAGTTACAAAGACATTGTCAAGCAGTGAAATCTAATTGATTTCCTAGTAAGCTTTGACAGCACCTCACTTTTCACCAACATTCCCTTAAATGACACCTTATTACTTTAAAAAAAAAAAAAAAGTTTTTACTCTTGATATCATTTCTATGATATCAAGAGTAAATTGGTTACTCTTGCATACTGTTATTCAGTTAATAGCAAAGGAACAGAACTCTATTCCTTTGCTATCCATCCCAGATATTTCTCTTTTAAGAAGAAAATTTATAATCAGATAGAGGAGGTACCTGTATGCCCTCCCCCTACCAATTATTTTATTAAAGATTTTGAAAAACAAGCTCTTGACTCAGCCCCTCTTAAACCCTCTGTCTAGTAACAATATGTAGATGATATGTTTTCTATTTAGTCTCATGGCCCAGACACGTTACTGTTTCCTCCTTCACCTCAGATAGTTTTTACTATTATACAAGTAGTCCAGCTTACTATGGAAAAGGAAACTAATAATAGTCTAGCCTTTATAGACACCTGGGTCATACACCTACATGACATTTTCCAGTATTCAGGGCCCCATTCATGAATTTTCTCATCACCCCCTTTCTCAATAATATGGTATTATTAAAACACTACCAAACCTTTCTTCCAGTGAGGACTCTCTTGCAGCAGAACTGACATATACACCACACCTTTTTTTATCTGATGACAAGTACCCTCAGTATATATCATCATCAAATTCCTGCCATGTACCCTCAAGGAGTGTACAGGATATGATAGTACCACATGAAAAAAAACTACATCATCACTAACTTCCTATCTACAATTTTCCTCCAAATCAGTCTGTTACTTGTCAAGACTATAACATTATCAGATCTTATATTTCTATTGTCTAAGGCACTTTGTACCGTACCAATCCACCTATATCTTGGTCTTCCTCTGGGTCGTTTTGCTGCCAACCTGGCAGAGAACACTTGTTTTGCTAATCTTTCCTCGCCCATTCTGTTTAAGTGACCATACCACCTGAGATTAGCTCTGCTAACGCATTCCTGGATGCTGACAATGTCAAGTTCTTTCCTAATATCCTTGTTTTTAATATGATATTGCCATTGATGCCATCTGTTCACGCCTATAATCTTTCTCAGGACTCTCATATCTGCAGTCTCTAGTCTTTGGTAAAGTGTTTTACTTTTGACCCAGCTCTCAGATCCATAGGTTAAAACTGGTTTGAACACCGTCTTGTATACAGCTAATTTAGTGTTCCAACCATACCAGCTTTGCTGATTCTGTTGTCTATTTCTATATTTAATTTACCATCTTCAGTAAAAATCGTGCGTAAGTAGCTGAAATATTTTACTTCTTCCACAGGTTCTCCATTCACAACACAGTTGACATTTTCAATGATTCTGCCTATTTTCATTATCTTTGTCTTTTTATTGCTGACCTTCATATCATATCTATTACAACAGCTATTCAATTTAGTCAGAGAATCTTGCAGACTTGTAGCAGATTTATTTAGAAGTATAACATCATCCGCATAAAGCATAGAGCAGACATTAACATCTCCAATTTTGATATCATGTTTAATACCACTTTCCTTCATAATGTGATCCATATAGATAATGAATAACAGAGGGGATAATGTACATCCTTGTCTCACACCAGATTTAACATTAAACCATCTTCCTGTACTTCCTTCAGTTCTAATTGCTGACTTACAACTCAAATAAAGACTAAGTATTGCTTGATATAATGCCCCATTGACACCATATAACTGCAGCGTATTGAATAGCTTCTCTCTTGGCACCTTGTCATATGCCTTTTCCAAATCAACAAAACTTAAATACAGATCTTTGTTATATTTCCATGCTTTCTCGACTATTTGTCGTAAAGTGAAGATCTGATCCTGACAGCCTCTATTGGGCCTGAATCCAGCTTGTTCTTCCCCAAGCTTTTCTTCCACAATTCTTCTCAACCGTTTCTCAGGTATACTTGCATAGATCTTGCCCGGAACACTCAGTAGGGAAATACCTCTGTAATTCTCACATTCAGTTTTATTTCCCTTTTTATATATGGGTACTATGAGAGCTCTACTCCAATCATCGGGAATTCGTCCCTCTGTCCAGGCTATCTGAACTATGCAGTGCAGCCACTGTAAGACTCTTATACCACCATACTTCAGCATTTCTGGTCGAATATCATCTACTCCTGCTGCCTTTTCACATTTCAAGCCTTTGATGGCTTTTTCTACTTCAAGTATGGATATGTATTCCTGACTGCATGCCTGGTCAGTGTGTTTTACCACTGTGCTGTCATCACTGCTTGTTTCATTTAGCAGTTTTTCAAAGTAATTACTCCATACTTCAAGGATATCTTTTTCTCCTGTTTTCATGTTACCTTTATCATCTCTGACTCCTTTTACAGCACTCTTTCCTCCATTTCTAAGCTTCTTTAACACCCTCCAGAATATTTTGCCACCTTCTTGATATTTATTTTCTATATTCTTGCCAAAGTCCTCCCATGACTTTTGTTTAGCTAGTTTTACACAGCATTTTGCATTCTTGCATTTGTCTCTATATTCTCTAAGAGCACAACTGACTTATTTGACAGGAACTTTTGATATGCCTTCTTCTTTTCCTTCACTGCCTCTTTAACTTCCTGTGTCCACCAGGGAGTTCTGATTTTTTTATCCTTGCAAACAACCTCACCACATGCCTCTCTGGCAGAATCAATCAATGTTTTCTTCAGAGTTTGCCACTGAATCTCCAAGGTTTGATTCCTGTTCTCAAACTCTTTCATTTTTTTTTCAGTAATCTTTGTGTATTTTAGTCTACAGTTCACATCTGAGAACTGTTCAACTTTTATTCGCTTTAAAACTTTCTTACATGTTATTCTTTTCAATATGAAATTCAGTTTTATCCTGCTCAAGACTAAATAGTGATCACTTCCAATTTCAAATCCTCTGTACACTCTGGTGTCCTGCACCAGGTAGAAAACATCACTATCAACAATAACATAGTCAATGAGAGTTTTCTTATTCCTAGCCTCTTCGCTCCATGTGAATTTATGCACATTTTTATGTTGGAACATGGTGTTAATAATAACCAGTCCATGTCCTGAGCAAAAATCCAACAGATATTTGCCATTATTATTAGCTTTGCTCTTTTCTCCAATTTTTCCCAAAATATTTTTGTATGTCTCACAATCATTTCCTACTCTGCTATTTAGAACCCCAACAAGGACCAACTTTTCCTTTTTCATTGTGTCAGTTGCTTTTTCTAAAGCCTCAAAAAATTCCTCCTCTTCTTCCTTATTAGAACCTTCTATGGGACCATAGGCACAAATAAGTCTCATTGTCCAGTTCCCCATTCTCATATTTGCCCACATTACTCTACTTAAGACTGACTGCCATTCAAGAAGATTAGCCTCATATCTAGTGTTGATTACTGTGGCTACTCCTTCTTTTCCTTGATTATCATTGCCTGAATATAACATTTTGTATTTATTGCTCAGAAAGATCTCACCAGTTTTGGTCTTTTTTGTTTCAGTCACCTCTATTATGTCGATCTGGTACTTATCTAATTCCTCAGCTAGCATCATTTCTTTGCCATTCAGGCTTCTTACGTTGATAGTACCGATCTTTAACTCTGGTGATGTTGAGTTGGGGTGTGTTTTCAGATTTGTTCCAGTAGCTGACTTTTCGCTGTTCACCTTGGTTCCCTGGCGAAAACAACGGGTGCCTTGTTTAACCGGGCGACGCCCCAGCCGGCATGAAATTTTGTCATGTTGTACCATCATTTTTTATTTTGGTTTAACCAATAAGAATACAATTTGCCATACTCGTTCGTTCAGTATCCAAGTAGATACCCAACAGGGCGCACCACGAGAAGGTGAGGATTGGACATTAGGTCAGAAGCCCTGGTCGGTTCTCCACATTCCTTTAAAGGCTATGTGGAGGTCTCCTCTCAGTTATACAGCTTTGACCCTTAAGCACTCAGTATATATAAAAAAAAAAAAAATCCTTCTCCCAGTCCACAACCTTTTTTATTTCTTTTTTTTTTCAGAAAGATTTTAGTAATGCTGTCTTCATTATCTCCTATATCTGGGGCACATCCGAAAAATTGGCCAGATTAATGAAATCCAACCTTTGCACAACTTTAGATTCTCATTTAAACTAGTTACCCTTTCCCTCTCTTAGTTCCTGTTGTGTATATAGAGTTACTTGTTCCTACAAGTTGGCCTACTATGGACAGACAGGAAGATCACCTACTGTCTCCATGGAAGAACACAAGACGTCCATCTGTATTCATGACTGGTTATTTGGGCCTAGCAGACCATGCTTTGGATAGTGCTCATAAAATCGGTTTGTAAAAGACAACCATGCTCCATCGCAGTAAATTTAGAAGAGAAAGACTGTTTTTAGAATCTGCCGATGGTATTAAAAATCAGTCTAATTTGAATAAATATGGTTGCATAAAACTTCCCACAGTATGGGAAACACTACTTCTTCGAGATCTGAGTTTACATCCTAGGCTGCCGTAAGTATCCATAGAGGACACCCCACTTAGTTAGGACGCGTTGACCACATGCTTCATTTAGTTTTGTGCTGCCTTTGTGTATATGTGTATTACAAGTCTTTTGTACTCACTGATGATGT
This sequence comes from Typopeltis vanoorti, assembly GCF_054136105.1. Classification (NCBI taxonomy): domain Eukaryota; kingdom Metazoa; phylum Arthropoda; class Arachnida; order Uropygi; family Thelyphonidae; genus Typopeltis; species Typopeltis vanoorti. The sequence continues at coordinate 88,282,882 of NC_143572.1, read as the reverse complement.
CTCTGTAACTGAGACAAAATATTGGAAAAATTAAATATTATTTTTAATCCTTTTCCAGTGGTGTGCTTTGTTCCATTAAATCTCTAGCAGTTTTTTCTCCCAGCACTTTATCCTTAACACTCGATATTGACAAGGTGGGGTAGCCATTTCCCTTATCCAGCTCAACTGTAACTTTTATTAAATGTGAGTAAATTACTAAGGCAAGACCTACATTATGCAGAGCTAAGATGCTCACTACAGAGTGTCATACTCATTTCAATTTCAAATTGCCACTACTAAGATTCTAATAGGTCTGTAATTGCTAGTTTTGTCTTGAAGCCCTCTTTATCTGATGGAATTATCTTGCTCTCTTGCTGAAGGTTGGACTAAAATTAAACAGCTTGTCAGAAGCAATGCTTAATTTTCTTGCTGATTTTTCTAACATTTGCAAATATACTATTTGATCTTACTGCTATACATAAATTCACATTGATATTGGTTTTTTTCATTATGCTGTGTACCTCCAGTTCTGCCTCAATTCTCACATTAGTCTTTTTCATGTTGGCAACATCAGTATCTCCACGTGGATAATAATCCTTGCAAAGTGGAGGGAATTTAAGGAGAAGGGTGACCATCAGGTGCAGGAACAGTATAAAGCTCAGGCCAGGATGGTAACAAGGGTGGTAAGAAAAGCAAAAGCAGATTACGAAAGGAAATTGGCCACGCAGGCTAAAGAGAATCCCAAACAGTTTTTTCAATATGTTGCAAGTAAAAGGAAAAATGCTCATGGTAGAATGATCTTAAAAAATGCTGAGGGTAGGGAGGTAACCGAATCAGTCGATATTGTGGAATTACTGAGCGAGCACTTTGCAAGAGTATATCATCCAGGTGGTGACTTTGCAGGAATGGAAGAACCAACAGCTTATACTGGAATTGTGATGAATGAAGTAGAGGTAACTAGTCTATTACAGAACCTCAATGTCAATACATCTGTGGGATTGGATGGTATACCAGCTCGTGTAGTACATGAAGCAGCCAAAGAATTGTCAGTGCCCTTGACCATTTTGTTTAATTTGAGCCTCAGGACTGGGTCAGTCCCAAGGGGGTGGAAAGAGGGGAAAATAGTTCCACCGCACAAAGGTGGTTCCAAGGCTGCTGTTGAAAATTACCGGCCAATCAGCATAACAGGAATCATTATCAAGGTCTTAGAGAAAATAGTCAAGAGGAAAATACAAGATTGGATAGAAGAAAATGGGATACTGTATCAGGGACAGCATGGTTTTGTGAAGGGTAGGTCATGCCTCAGTAACTTGCTCACGTATTATAACACAGTGACGGCTGAACTGGATAAGGGTAATGGGTTTATGGTGATTCTACTGGACCTTGCCAAGGCCTTTGACAGGATACCACATGGAATTCTAATCAGTAAATTGCAGCATATGGGAATGGACATAGGGTTGGTGAGATGGATAGGAGGGTGGTTGACGGAGAGATTTCAGAGAGTGGTTTACTCAGGACTAGAGTCGACAAGATGGCCTGTGACTAGTGGTGTACCACAAGGATCTGTTCTTGGACCACTGCTGTTTAATTTGTTCATAATTGATATAGGAAAGGATCTGAGAGGAACAGTTCATTTGTTTGCGGATGATGCGAAGTTGTGTAGGGCAATAGTGAATGCAGATGACGTCAAAATTTTGCACGATGATTTGGATAGATTGGAGGTCTGGGCTAAGGAGAATGGATGTCAATTTAATGTGGCGAAATGTAAGGTTATGCATTTTGGGGTGAAAAGATTGGCGGCAGTTTACTGCATTGGTGGAACCGTGCTCCAGGAAATTGATGAGGCACGAGATTTAGGAGTGTTGGTGGATAAGGAATTGAAATTTAGGGGACACATTGCAAAAGTGGCCAAATCAGCTCATCAAATCACTTGGTTGCTGAAGAATACGTTGACAAGCAGAGACAAGCAGGTTATTGTTCCTCTGTATCTATAGCCTTGATAAGACCCCATCTCGACTACTGTGCTCAGATTTGGTCACCTAGGTTTCTTCTTGATGGGGAGGAGGTTGAGAGGATCCAGAGGCGAGTGACCAAGATGATAGCAGGTCTGTGGAATGAACCGTATGAGAACAGGTTGAGGATTTGTGGGTTGCAAAAATTGGTTGATAGGCAGAGGAGGGGAGATATGATTGAGACATTCAAATTACTGAAGGGTTTCTATAAAATTAATTCAGATGATATTTTTGAGAACAGGGCTGGTTGTGGGAGGACTAGGGGACATCCATGGAAACTGGGCAAAAGTGTGGTTAGTAAAGGTGTTAGAGCTGGGTTCTTTACTTTTAGAGTAGTGAATGAGTGAAATGCACTCCCTGAGTCTGTGGTGGATGCTGTGACAGTGAATGAGTTTAAGGCGAGGTATGATAGATACTGTAAGAATGTCGAATAGTTGTGATGAATATGATTTGGGGCCTCCCTCGATGAGTCTAATGACTCCCTGGAGTTGCCCGTAATAATAGTAATAGTAATAATAAGTGATCAGTTAGTACAAAACTATTCTTCTGTAATCATTCTTCTTGCTACCCAGTGAAAAACTTGTGGATTTCCTTTGGGCTTATTTAGCCCTTCTTACCACACTGGTCCCATTTTTTTTTGCCTTCCTTTTTATTTTCATGAATATGCTTGAACACCTTTATCTTTTTATTCCCTCCACAATGTTTTTCTGCAGCTGCTTCCTTATGACGTTACTCATCCATTTAACTTCTTTAATCTTGGGTATGCAGTCTAATACTACTTCCCTCAAACAACCCCCTGGAGATATATCCCGTGCACTATTGACATTCTTCCATTGTAGCTTATTATTATTATTATTACCCAAGACCCCATGAAGTCAAAGACTCATCTGGGAGGTCCTTTTATCATACACACAGCTCATCATACCGTGCTTTAAACACACTCAAATTCTCTGCAGACATGGCACTCTCAGGCAAGGCATTCCAATCATTCACAACTCTGCATGAAACAAACCTGCTTCTCACTCTCCTACTCACACCTTCTTTATATAGTTTCCAGGGATGACCTCTGGTTCTCCCCTGATCTCCCACTATTTTTTGTAGAACCACTCCAGCATTGATTCTATAACAACCCCCTTACTAACTTATAGGTCTCTATCATATCTCCCCTCTTCCTCCTGTCCACCAGACTGCAAGTTGCATCTTCTCAATCTTTCCTCATACTCGACATTCCAGAGGTTAGAAACTACCATAGTCAGTTGCCTCTGGACTCTTTCCAACATCTTTTTGTCCTTAAAACCAGGTGACCAAATCTGTTCACAATAGTCCATGTGTGGCCTAATCAGAGCCTTATACAATGGAACAAGAATCTCCCTAATTCTACAAGTTAGTGTCTCCTGCATCATTCCCAGAAGCCTTTGTGTTGTCTTCACAATTTTGGCTATGTGTCCCCTAAATTTCAGATCCTTATCCACTATCACCCCCCAGATCTCTTATTTCCTCGATCTCCGACAGTATATCCTCACCAAGCATAAATTCTGCATCCCATCTTTGTTTTCCAAATTTTAAAACCTTACATTTTGCAATATTGAACTCGCATCCCCAATCACTCAATTTATTCAAGTCTTCTTGTAAGGCCACAACATCTTCACTACTCTTCATGGTTCATCCCAACTTTGCATCATCTGCAAACAACTGAATATCTCCATCAAAATCTTCATCAATATCATTAATATACAGATTAAACAACAATGGCCCTAAAACAGCCCCCTGGGGCACACCACTAGTAACTTTCCTTTTCCTGGATATCGCTCCCCCCATACACAACTTGTTGATACCTATCAGATAGGCAGTCTCCAATTCAATGCACCAATCTAATATCCAACACCATCCACCCGAGTTGGACTATCAACTTATCATGCAGTAATCTATCAAAAGGCCTTTGCGAAATCTAAGTATATTACTGTGTATTCTTCTCCTCTGTCCAAGGAAGCAGTCACCTTATTGTAATAAGTAAGTAGATTACTAAAATATGAACTCCCTTTAGCAAATCCATGCTGTCCATCAAAGATAATACCATTGTTGTCAACCCAATTTTGGATCCTAGTTCTCACAAGTTTCTCCAACAACTTAACTACAACACCTGACACACAGATAGGCCTATAGTTTAATGCTTGAGTTCGATCACCTCCTTTATGAAGTGGCACAATCTTGCCCTCCTTCCACTCCTTAGGAACTTGACCCAGTGCAAGACTCGTATTAAAAAAAATGTCAAGCTCGCCGTCAGCTTCCTGGCACATTCCTTCAGAATATGTGGTGATATATTATCAAGTCCCACAGCCTTATTTACATCTAGTGTGCTCAACTCCCCATACACCACTTGCTCATTTTCAGTCAGTCTCTCTTCCCCATCATCAACTGCTCTCAATCTCTCCATGAAGTCACATTCACAAGATTGAAAGACCTTTATGAACTGTTCATTAAATATCTCCAACACACCTTCTGCAACAGCTGTCTTTATACCATTTTCTCCAATCAATGCCATTCTTCCATAATCATTCTTTCTTTTGCTGGCTGCATGTCGAAAGAATTCCTTAGGATTCTTTTTGGCTTCATTATCTAACTGCTGTTCATACCTCACTTTAGCTACCCCACAACCAAGTCACCTGCCTTTCCTGGTCTTTGTAGTCCTCATGGAATTGTTATTTCCACTTCTCTTATGCTGCCTCCATAATGTCCTTTTTCTCTGTATTGCATGCTTAATTCTCTTTATTCATCCATTTCACACCTACCTTATTTAACCTTCTCACCCTTGTAATATATTTAAACATTGCATCTACTAGATAGTTTTTGAAAATCCCCCAAGCTGCATTGATCTCTTTTCCAGCTAACTCCTCATTATGCCATGGCACTGTTACAATGTTCCTCCTAAGTACCCATATTAACTGAGAACCTCCCACGACAAGCTCACACAGTCACTATTTCTCTGATTGAAGACAGAGTGGCTATCTTGGTTATGAATTAATCTTTTGTTGACATTATTAACTCTGGCACACTCAAATCATTGGTCCACTCCATCATGTGCTGTTCAGGTAAATGTCTCTTAGTAACTATAAATTCCATTTCCATGTTGCCATACATCCTTTTCTACCTCCAATCTATCTCCTTGATAATTGCCAGACAGAGTGGCTCAGCCTGTCTCATTGTGTTTATCTGCTAATTCATGGTGCTCACATCTTTCTGTGCAAACTACTGGTCTATAGTAGCAGTCAACAATATATTTTATCCTATTGGCCACTGTGTCACACCATTCAGCATCAAATGAACTTCTCCCTCATCCTGAAATCCTTAACTTCTACTTTTGGTTTCAGTTCTTTACCTCTCATCAATAATAGTGATACCCTCCCTCCTCCTGTCCTATTCACCCTATCCTTAATAAAAAAATACAATACCCGTTACATTCGATCTCTGTATCATCTTCTGTTAACCAGTTTTCACTGATGCCAATAATTTTTGGGCAAGTTGAGCTGACTACTGCCAAAATCTTGTTCCCTTTATTCCTGATGTTTCTGCCATTTGTTATGTGCATTTTCCTATCCCTTGGACCCACAGTTACCCTTGCATAATATACCGTATTTGCCAGCATATAAGACGCACCCCCTTTTTTGTAGGTTTTTTTTAGGGAAAAAATTTTATCACTGAATATTATAATGAATTTACAGTATTTCAAATATAAAGTAATAAGTAGATCTATTTTCAACAAATACCTAATCTAACTAGGAAAGAGTACCCACCTTTTAATCTTCTTCGTCAAAACCCAGAAATTCATCTCCAGAACTAAATAAGAGACACTTGAAGCCTCTTCTAAATCAGAATCTGAGTCCTCATACAACAAATTGTCCTCTGTACCATCCAGTGCAATACTAATGCCACACTTCTTAAACGATTTAACCCCTGTCTCAGTTTTCATAGCATCCCATGAAGCTTTGACCCACTCACAAACTTGCGAATTGCTAGGCTTCTTCCTGATGGTGTAACTCAAAATCTGAAGACTGCATCCAGCTGTTTCATTTCTCCTTCATAAATCCCTTGAATTGTTTATTAATACAGACATCTAAAGGTTGAAGCTGACTAGTTAGACCTCCTGGAACTACAGCTAACTGAGTTTTCAATTCCTTGAGTTTATTTTTAACATTTTCTGTTCTCTGAGAACGAAACTGATCCCATACTAGCAGGGCAGGCTTCTTCAACAGGGCGCCTAGACCAAATTTTACCAATCCATAACTTCATTCCTCCTCCATCCATCCAGCCTTTTGATCCACTGAACTCTACGTAACTGGAATGCTCTCACACACACAGCAAGGATGCACGAAAGAAATCATGTGACTCGGAACAGAGAAAATGTCCAGAAATGAAAGCAATAAAAAACTGAGCATCGGCATATAAGATGCACCCTGTTTTTCAGACCTATTTTCAAAGGAAAAAAGTACGTCTTGTACGCCGGCAAATACGGTAATCCATTCAGATTTAGATTATCAGTCCATTCAGATTTGAAACTTGGAAAACTGCCCTCAGCATTTCATATTCATTTCTGCATTTACTCATTTGTCCTGGGAATGGCTGGACACATGCTTGACTGCATTCTTCCAATATTACCTTGATGGACCTGTGTTTCACTCAGGAGTTCTCCATGAGTGCAGGTCACAAAGATGCTTCCAACGATCTCGATCTTGAGCCTATCTCTTCCATGTTATACCCATAGATTTCACTAGTGGATCTTCCCATCTTGTAGGTGGTCTTCCTGGTTTTCTCTTTATTCTTAGTTGCCAGTTGAGTATTCTATATGTCTATCTGTTATCCCTGAGTCTGGCTATGTGACCTGCTCATCTCATCTTGCTTTCATATACTGCAGTTACCACATCTTTTATGCCTGATCTCTTTCTTAGTTCCATATTTCTAACATGTTCCATTTTGCTGATGTTACAAATCCTGCATTCTATTGCACTCTGAGTTATTCTGAGAGTCTCTTGTGTTGTCGTGTTTCATGTTTCTGATCCATATGTGAGTGATGGAAGAATGTCAGTATTAAATAGTTTTGCCTTCGCAGAGATGTCAAGATTTGGATCAGTAAGTGTTTCTTTTAGTCTGTTGAATGATAGCCATGCAGCTTTCTTTCTTTTTGCTAGTTCTTCAGATAAATCGTTATTCAGTTTTATTGTTTGTCCTAAGTAATTGTAGGAGTCAACTTGTCCTATAGGGATGTTATCAATACATTGGTGACTGTCACTTGTGTCGATGTTTTTGATCCATTTTGTTTTTTCTAGATTCATTTCTAAGCCTATCTTACGTTTGTGTATATTTTTTCACCCATTTCTTCTAGGTCTTTTGGGTTGTGGGATATCAGTACCAGATCATCGGCAAACATAAGAATTTGTAGTTTTTCACCATCTATGCTTATTCCTCCATTTAGGTCAATTTTTTCAGAAGGTATTCTAAAGTGCTGGTAAATAGATTTAGGGAGATCACACCTTGATGGACCCCTCTCTTTATATCTATATTTAGGGTCCACTATGGTATCAAATGCTTTTTTAAAATCAATTAAGAGGAAACATAGAGGGGATTCGGTATTCTCTGCATTTTTCTGTTAGTTGTGAACTGACCTGGATATGATCTATTGTGGAGAAGCCTCTTCTGAATCCTGCCTGCTCTCTACTGGAGTTGTCTTCAAGAGTGTTTTGGATTCTGTTCAGTATTACTCTGTTCATGATTTTATATATTTGAGTGTAGACAGATTGGACGATAGTTTTTTTATGTCTTCCTTGTTCCTTTTTTGAATAGAAGTATGGTTTTTGAGGTCTTCCATTCCTCTGGAATCTTCTTTCTTTTAAGTACCACGTGAATCTGACAGCCAACGCTTTGAAAATAATTGGTCCACCTTGTTGGATTTCTTCAGCCTTAACATGATCAAGTCCTAATGCTTTACCTCTACTCATTTTCTTAAGGGCATGTTCTGTTTCTTCTGGAAGTACATCTGTTATATTGCTTGGCTTTGGAGTGATAGGTTCTGAAACTTGGCACTTAGTTGCATAGAGATCATTATAGAAATTCTGCACAATTTCTTCTATCCTTTTTCTATTAGTATGTTTTTCTCCATTTTGATTCTGTAAAGCAGATGGAATTGACTGTTTAAAATTTAAGTCTTTCTCTATTTTTTTGAGGCTGGTTTTTGCCTGCACTGCTTCTCTTAGTTTTTGTATCCTGAAAGCTTTGTAGTCTTCTGGAATTCTTTTCCTTAGTAACTTACAGATAATTTTGTATTCTAGAAAATTTTCTTCAGATTTCTTCAGTTCTTTTCTATTTTTCAGTAGTTCTATAGTTTGAGGTGAGAGTCGTTCTCTTTTCTTTTGTTTCACAGGAATTGCTGATTTTTTTCTTGCACTCGTTGAATTGATTAATAAAGTCAATATAGTCATCATTTATGGAGCAGTTCTTAATAGTCCATTCGGTCTCTTCTATGTACTTCCTGAACTTTTGGTAGTCTATTTGTTTGGGTTGTCTTTTGTGGTTTGATGTTGCCCTGATATGCTGTTCTTTTTTGTGGTCTATTCTTATAATGGCTCTGAGGAGTCTGTGGTCAGAATCTATGTTGAAATATGTTTCGCCTATTGTACCAGTCTTTTACAGTCTGTTAAAATGTAGTCAATCATTTTTTGTGTCTCCATTCGCTGATTGTCGAGTCCATCTTCTTCCTGGGTGTTTGTTGAAAAAAAGTGTTCATGATAATGAGTTGTTCAGCTGCAGCAAATTCAGCTAATCTCTCTCTCTCTCTCTTATTTCTTTCTCCCAGGCCATGTGATCCTATAAACTTTTCGTTTTCTTTTCCACATCCTATTTTGGCATTAAAGTCACCACCAATGAATGTGTATGTTGACTTGTAATTTAATGCCAGTTCAAGATTCATGTAAAAATTTTCTATTTGTTGATTATCAGCTACAGATGCTGGAGCATAGCAGGATATTAATTTTATTGTTATATAATAAAATTAGTTTAATCCTTTTTCCAAGTGTGAGCAAACAAAGTTTGCGCCTGAAAGTATCTTCAGGACTGGGGTAAGGTGGTACAACACCAGGGCAACTCGTTGCAAAGGTGGAGCAAGCTACCAACACTCCTATCTCAGTATCTCCTATAATGCAAAACACATCTCCTTGTGGATATGTCTAATGTTATGCATTAAGGGAAGGGCTCTTAATCCAGAGTAATAGATTACTCTGGATTTAGATTTCTAAATCCAGAGTAATCTATTAAAAAAAGGGTGGCACACCATTTGGCAACTCCTATAGGTAGAGATGACCTGCTAATGCTTCTGCCTGGTATCTCCACTTGGGCTTGGCTCCCACTGAAGAGACCTCAATAAAGGTCGAAACTAGTCTGGGTAGTGGCCCTTCCCTTAATGCATAACATTAGACATATCCGCAAGGAGATGTGTTTTGCATTATAGGAGATACTGAGATAGGAGTGTTGGTAGCTTGCTCCACCTTTGCAACGAGTTGTCCTGGTGTTGTACCACCTTACCCCAGTCCTGAAGATACTTTCAGGCGCAAACTTTGTTTGCTCACACTTGGAAAAAGGATTAAACTAATTTTATTATACTCTAACCAAGTGAAAAATAAACTTTCAACATCTTTCTGTAAATCCAGAGTAATTTATTGTTATATTGTTCTGTATTCCAATTCCGAGTACACCTATTCTTTCAGATATGATGTTACAAGAGAGGATCGACTTGTGAGCTTAGATTTAACAATGAAGCCCACTCTGCCTTGTTTGCCATTGTTGTCAATTGATGTCAATTCTTTCAATCTTTTTGTTTCATTCACTAGCAGGATATCCAAGTTGATATTTTTTAGTTCTTTGATTAATAAATCTATTCTGTAGTCTCTTGCCAAAGTTCGAGTATTGAGGGTACCGATTGCCATTTTCATAGATTTAAGAGGTGGTCTGTTTTCATCTGCAAGATTCTTAGCACCCCTGGCCTCACTCAGTGCCTTACCGCTGCTGTAGAAAGGTGAGTGTGGGCCGTGCAGGACTCGGGGCCGTTTCTGTTGTAGTAGTGGCATCTTTGCTGTGGTTATATATACGTTTCTCCCTGACCAGGGTTCTGAAGTGTTTGCCAGAGTTCTGTTAGTGGTGTTGGGTCCAGGTCCGATAATGGTTAGGATTCCCAACACCCCAGGGTGCACCACGGGGAGGTAGAGTTGGACTTTGCACCTCTTCCAATATGTTTCCTGAAATTTCCACTTCCCACCTCTCATTAAACAACATTGTCCTTAAACATCTAACTGCAAAACCGTTCAAATGCAATTCATCAGGCATATTCAAGTCCTTTTCATCCATCAAATTCACTCCAGACATGTACAAACTGCATACCATTTCTTCCTGATCCATCTTCTCATTTTTTTCTCTCTCTCTACCCTCCCCTTTTCTTCCTTATTTCCTCTTTCTCACACTTTCATTCTCTTGCTTGCTGCACCACTTGCCAGATGCTGCTCAACCTTACATTTTGTCCTGTGAAGGACTGTATAAACACACTATTTTGCTCCTCACTTCCACCTCATTTTTCACATTACTTTCAACCACTTTCATATGTTCTTCATATTTTGTCTACTACCACTCACTCGTTTTCAACTAAATTCTCTACAGTGCTCACTTTTATTTCCTTCATTATTAACATTTGTCACTTCATTTTCCCACTTTCAACACATCTTACCTTTTTGGCTTACCTTTACTTTTATGAACTTTACTCATAAGACATTTATGACACAATCTCTCTCTCTACCATAAACCATTCATTCTGGGTAATGATTATATTCAGCACATACACACACTACATCACACAAAAATCCCTTCATATTAAACTCTTTAAACAAGGATGTCTTGGCTGCTATTTAAAGCACTATTTATGCAGTATAGATGTAGCAAATGCCAGGAAAAAAATTGTTTTTGCAGGCAAAATTTGCAAAATATTTACTAGATTATATTTGACAAGAAACGATATTCTTTAATCCAATATCCAAGTGTAAGCAGTTTGCCCGTGAAACAGCTTCACAACTAGACTACTTGTATAAAGGCTGTTGACTTTTCATCAATTAACATGGTATCCCATAATGCAAAAATATTATGTGAAGGGTTACTACCCAGACAGGTTTCAACTTTTATTGTGGTCTCATCATTGTGAGCCAAACTCTAGATGATGCCAAAGGTGAATTAATGCAGAAATCATATTTTCCTTATACATAGTGAAAAAAGAATATCAGTTTATTATTAAAATACTCTAGATCCAAGATAGATTGTATAGTTTTATCACTTAGTTACAAAAGAGATTATATTTGACATGAAATTATGTTCTTGTTTAATCTTTTATGTAAGCAAACAAAGTTTGTGCAGGAAATATTCTTCACGACTAGGAAGCTACTTGTATATAAAGCTAGCATAGGATGGCATAGCACATAGTGGAAGCAGTGCTGCATGTGGCTTATAGATGTTCTTTATTTTAGCAAATATTAATAATTAATTTTGTAGTATTTCACTTACTTCAGATTGTAAAAGTTAGTGTGAATGTGTTGGTTTGCAAAATTGAATGCACAATAGTGTTCAGAAAATGTTTTTCATGGCTCTGATGCATACAAGGAAAATGGTGGCCAAGGCTTTCTTGTTCACAGAGTTTAGCATGATTCATTTTGTATGATATAATGTATGTTCTATGTATTTGTTGCCAAGAGTGAATGGTTTATGATATGAAAGTGAAGTGGGGGGAGAGAGAGAAAGAGAGTGTTTTATAAATCTTCAGCATGCAAGAAATGAGTCATGTAGAAAGAGGGAGAATGAAGTGACTAATATTAATGATGTAAGGAAAAATAGTGAAATTGCTGTATAGAATGTTGGAGTGAATGATAGTATACGAAATGTGAAAGAAGTGGCCAGAAGTAATGTGAATCAAGAAGTGACATTAAGGAGTGAAATAGCGCACTTATGCACCCTTCCCAGGACAATATGTGAGCTAGAGCAACTGGAGAAACTATTATGTGGTATATCAGGATTGAGAATGAAAGAAAAAGTGAATGCAAAAAGTATGAAGGTGTGAGAAACTGAAGTAAGGAGTATTGTATGAAGATCCAATTATAAGAATTATACTCACTTTCTCATGAAGTATATCTCAATGATAAGAGGTATACTTAATGAGAAAGTGACAAAAGCTTGTTTCCCAGGTGTGAACATCAAGGATCTTAATGAAGCTGTTAGTTTACAGGCAGGAGAGGTGAAAGAAGTGATTGATTTGGCTGCCATGAATGATTTGAAAGGTGAGAAATATGCAATGAGAGAAGATATGAAAGTGTTCCTGATAGAAACGAAAAAGTAGAAAGTAAAGATGTCTGCTCTCCTGGTACAACAGGGCAGAATTGAGAAGTGCCATGATTACAAATGAGTCAATGAGTGACTAGGAATAAGTCACTTGTTCATAGGGAAATAAGTATCAGTCTTGTGTAGGAGGAATGGTATGCATTTTATAGATGTGTGGAGTGAATTTTATAGATGAAAGGATTTGAATGGTTTTGGAGTTAGAAGTGCAAAATCAGGAAAACTAGAAATATTAGGGGAGATGCAGTCAAGTGTAGGTTCAGCCACCCCTTAGACAAATGAGTGTGTATGTGCAGAAATGATTATGCAATGTTGAATGTGATTTCACAGGTTTGAAATCTGGATGGGTTGGTAATGACATTGCACAATGTTAACAGTGGGTTCAAGAGGATCTTGAAATGCATATACACAAATACCAGGTATATCAGACATATTTCCCTTATGTCTTTGGTTTTTGTTTTTGTTTAAGTTTTTGGCATAGGTCAGCTCAACTTGGATAAAAACGATAGGCATCGGTGAGACCTAGTTGGTAGAAAATAATATAGGGAATGAATGTAATTAGTATTGTATTTTCAGGGAGGATAAAGGGAATAGGACAGGAGGTGAGGTATTGCTGATGACAACTAAAAAACTTCAACCTACAGAATTAAAATTTAAACGGGATTTTTGGTCTTGTGGGATGGGGAGATGGTTTGTTTGAAGCTGTCTGGTGCAAAGATAGAGGCCAATAGGACAATACGTTGTTAGCTGATGCTAGAGATCCACAAGAAAATATGTTTCATGCATTGGCAGATTAGCACAATAAGTGCAGGCCAAGCAATTATTATGGGAACATAGGTTGGGGATCATCGTAAGATGGAAGTGGAATTTATATAATTGCTTAGATATAATTAATCTGAAACAGCATGTCATGTAGGGGATCATAGGTTTAAGAGTGCTGGATCTGGTAATACCATTAGAAAATATATCTTTAACCTCCATTTAAAAGGAGTAACATACAGTCTTGTTCTTGGAAGTTGCTAAACATATGGAATCTTATGTCAAGAAAGGATTTATGTTGAACTATAAATCTGTTAATTATGACATATTTAAGAGGCAACTTGGGCATTCCGTGGCTTGAGAAATTACAAGAAAAAAATGTCAGAAGTAGTCAGGGATTGACAGAAGCAGTATGAGACTGCAAACCCTCTGTCAAGCCAAATGTATTTAAGTGGATTGAGTAGAGATATAAAGCAAGAGCTGCAAAGAAAAAACATTCTAGAAAAAATATAAAGAGAAAGGTGAACAGTATAAGGTACATGCCAGAAGGGTGACTAATATGGCAAGGGAGGCCAAATGAGATTGAAAAAAAATTAGCTAAGTAGGACAAAGTGAATTCAGAAGTTTTTTGTTATATAGAAGGTAAGAGGGAAAATGATTATAGAAGGATGACTTTAATTAATGCTGATATGTATGGAATGTGACAGAGGCAAATGAAATAGTTGAGTTGCTGAGATAGAGATACATACTTTGTTAAGGTGTGTGTATCATCCAGATGGAGATTTTGAAGTTGTTAATGTGACAAATCATGTCAAAATTGAGGTAGATGGACAGAAAGTGCTCAGTGTATTGAAAACAAATATGAATATTGGAGTGGATGGCATATTGATGGCAGTGTACTAAGTGTATGTTCAAGAGAATTGGCATTGCCTTTGATGAAGTTGTTCAGTTTAAGTCAGCTCTGAAAGTGGAAGAGGGTAAGGTGGTCCCCATTACATAAAGGTGGCACAGAAATAGCAAATTACAAACCAATCAATATTTCAGGAGTGGTGGTTAAAGTATTGGAAAAGTTGGCTACAGGTAAAATCCAGCAGTGGGCAGATAGGAATACGATACTCTATTGTGGGCGGCATGGCTTTGTAAAAGGTAGGTCCTACCGTAGTAATTTACTCATATTTTATAATAGAGTGATAGCAGAATTAGATAAGGGAAATGGACACACCACGATACTGCTGGAGTTTGCAATTGCATTTGACAGAATGCAGCATGGAAAACTATTACAAAAGATGGAGCAAATGTCAATGGATGTGCAGTTGGTAACCTGGATAGAGCAGTGGTGGCTGACAGACACCAACAGAGTAGTGTTGAAATTGAAAATGTGGCAATTTTCAATTGAATGAAGGATTAAACTGATAATATAATTTCTTGGTATCTTTAATTTATACCAGAGAGTAGTATATGGTAGAGTGGAATCTAGCAGAATGAGGGTGACTAGTGGAGAGTGCCTCAGGGTTCTGTACTAGGGCCACTCCTCTTTAATTTGTATATTAATGATATAGGGAAAGATTTAAGAGGAGATGTTTATTTGTTGATCAGGAAGTGGTGGAGAGGATTCAAAGATGATTGACCAAGCTGGTGATAGGTCTTTGGAATTCTGTCTGAGGATAGGTTGAAAGTGTGCAGATTGCAAAGTTTAGTTGATAGGCACAAAATAGAGGTAATGATAGAAACTTAAGTTATTAAAGGGATTCTATAAGGTGGCACAAAGAAAATTTTTCAATATATGACAACTAGGGGTCTCCTCTGTAGTTTTTGTATGAGAGTGTGGTTAGTAAAGGTGTTCAGATTAGGTTGTTGTTGATTTTTTTGTATGGTGAATGAGAGTGATTGCCAGAATTAGTTGAGTGCTCTGACATTGAATGTGTTTGAGAGGTTTGATAGGTTTTGTGCAAAAAGAAATAGCATGTTTTCAATGTTCTCGGTAAAATGAAAGAACATAAATTATATTGTTTCACTGCACTGATTTGAAAAATAAAAGACAGCAAATTTACCAATAGTAAATAAATTCATTGCTAAGACTGATCTCTCATCACATGTCAGAATAGAAACTTTATTTTTGCACTTGAAATTCGTTTTTATCTTTGGGAACAAACAAAAATAAATTGTAGAATAAAAAAGTTAAAATATTGAAGGTAATGAAGGAAATTCCAAGTGAAACAGTATACTTAAGTGACACAAAGGTTTTCAGATCATTATTGTTAATCCTTTAATGGCTTTACAATTGGCATTAATGGATTTTCAGCCAAGAAGGGTAATGATCTTTGAAAAATCCTAAGGTGGGTTGAATATTTCATCTGCATTGCCAGTTGAGAGGTTAATGGATACTCCAAGAACACTATCCAGAGGATGCTATTTGGATGGGTGTACTCTTCACCACCCAAATCTTAATATTCAGTTCAGAGAATTTCCATCCAATTCATTAGGAATATTTCCATTAAGATTACTGTCATACTCAAAAGTCATAATATCAGGGTAGCTTGCAAACCTATCCAAACTGTTTGTTTGATTCTTAGATCACAAAACAGATGGCATTCCCTTACATCAGCATGTTTATAGAATTCCATGCTTGTGTGAAATTCTGCTCATCTGATTTTGCACAAGTCAAACAAGTGGAAGCTTTAAAATATGAAAGTGGAACATGTTAGCTATGTTGAATACAGAAGAGAACAAAAATGTTGGTGTGCAAATTACTCATCTATCACAAAACACTGTCAATTTGGATACAGCCATCATGTCCTATCCAAAGGCCAACTTTCTTTCATGCTGAATTAAGGAGTCTGCCATTCACTCATGTGGCTACCTCAACAGCAACCAGGGTCTCATCTTAAAAATGACATCCAAAAATCTTTAATTAGGTCTCTTAACCTACTAGAATCTATTTTTTTTAAATATCACCTCTGCACTCTCCAAAGAAACAAACTGATGCATGCCATGTTCCATTTGTACTTCACCTTGTTTCTATTCTAACAATTTATCTGAGTTTTGTAGCAGTTTTTTTTTTTTATTCTTTTCTGAGCTCACCCTGAAGAAGCCAGTAGTCCTTAGAATGTGAAACTAGCTAATGCATAATCTACATGTACATAATAGTGACTAATAAATTTTCTTAAAAGTATTTTAGCAAATAAGCATATTTTCTCACAGCTAACCTAATCATATACATTTAGTGCAGAGTGTTACTATATGCAAATGACTTATCTAGTCTAGTATGCACATGCACATTAGACTAGGCCAGTGAAGTTGTTGTAGTAAATTAAGAGTGCATATGCATTCTTAATTTACTACTACATTTACTAATTTATTCCTAAAATAGAGAAATAAAAAGATTGTTTATATAGATAGAAATAACAGATATTAAAGAGACCCATCCTTATTTCTTAGCCACATTAAAAATAGAAACTTTAATAAAGGTTTCACTCACCAGATAGCTGTTTTGAAATGGTTGGTTCTCAACAGAGATCATGCAGAAACCTTAAGAGTATATTTTTTGAAACTTTCAAAGTTTCTATTTTTTTATTCAGCTGTGAAATAATGATGGATCTCTAATATCCTATATTTCTCTGTATTTTGCCATTGCTGAAATGAAGCCTTGGACTCTTTTCTTGATTATTAAAAATAATGTTTCTATATGAACATAATTAGAAAAAAGTGTAATAGGGAGAAAAGAAATTTACTAAACAGTAAGTTTAATATTATGCTTGAACTTTGCCAGCTATTTAAAGCAGTTTCCTCCTTTGTTGTAACACTACAAAATTATTTCAAAAGATTGAACGAATTAATCACCATCTCAGGAGTAGTGGTAAAAGTATTGGAAAAGTTGGTCAAAGACAACATTCAAGAATGGGTGGATCGGGATATGATACTCTATAGAGGCCAACATGGTTTTGTTAAAGGTAGATCCTGCCTTAGCAATCTATTAACTTTTCATAATAGGATGACATCTGAGTTGGACAAAGGAACTGGCTACACAGTGGTACTTCTGGATTTTGCTAAGGCTTTTGACAGGATATTCCATGGAACACTGTTATGCAAATTGGAGCAGATGGGAATGGATTCTAAATTGGTGATATGGATAGGAGAATGGCTCAGGGAGAGATACCAGAAGGTGGTGTATGGAGGATCCGAGTCCAGGATGAGGCAGGTGACCAGTGGTGTGCCTCAGGGCTCTGTGCTTGGGCCATTGTTGTTTAATTTGTATATAAATGATATAGGAAAAGGAGGCTGTGGAGAGGGTTCAGAGAAGAGTGACCAAGTTGGTGAGTGATGTAAAAAATGCTCAATACATTGATAGATTGAGAGCTTGTGGATTGCAGAGGTTGGTTGATAGGCGGAGAAGAGGGGATATGATAGAAACATTTAAATTACTGAAAGGTTTTTATAGGATTGATGCAGGGGAAATGTTTCAGCTGTGTGATAGTGATGGAAGAACAAGAGGTCATCCCTGGAAATTAAAAAAGAGTGTGGTTAACAAGGGTGTCAGAACAAGGTTTTTTGCCTGGAGGGTGGTGAATGAGTGGAGTTCATTGACTGATTTAGTTGTGAGCTCTTCGTCTGTAAATGAATTCATATCTCTTCTTGAATTCATTTACAGACAAAGCGCTCACAAGATATTGTTTTGCTAGACCCAAACTAGCAAAACAGATATTGTTTTGCTAGTTTGGGTCTCCTGCGATGAGTCTACTGACTCCATGGAGATACCCATAATAATAATATTAGAATCATGAGAAAGCAAGAAGAGTTTTCAGTAATTTATTTGATTCTGGTTTGCTTGGATTAGAATGTCACCTGTAATTTGTAAATAAGGTGAATTTATAGGGTGAATTTATAAGGTGAATTTAAAAAAAGACCAAAACTGGTGAGATCTTTCTGAGCAATAAATACAAAATGTTATATTCAGGCAATGACAATCAAGGAAAAGAAGGAGTAGCCATAGTATTCAACACAAAATATGAGGCAAATCTTCTTGAATGGCAGTCAGGCTCAAGTAGAGTAATGTGGGCAAATATGAGAATGGGGAACTAGACAATGAGACTTATTTGTGCCTATGGTCCCACAGAAGGTTCTACTAAGGTAGAAGTGGAGGAATTTTTTGAGGCTTTAGAAAAAGCCATCACACAATGAAAAATGAAAAGTTGGTCCTTGTTGGGGATCTAAATAGCAGAGTAGGAAATGATTGTGAGACATACAAAAATATTTTGGGAAAATTTGGAGAAAAGAGCAAAGCTAATAATAATGGCAAATATCTGTTGGATTTCTGCTCAGGACATGGACTGGTTATTACTAACACCATGTTCCAACATAAAAATATGCACAAATTCACATGGAGAGAAGAGGCTAGGAATAAGAAAAGTATCATTGACTATGTTATTGTTGATAGTGATGTTTTCTCCCTGGTGCAGGACACCAGAGTGTACAGAGGATTTGAAATTGGAAGTGATCACTATCTAGTCTTGAGCAAGATAAAATTGAATTTCATATTGAAAAGAATAACATGTAAGAAAGTTTTAAAGCGAATAAAAGTTGAGCAGCTCTCAGATGTGAACTGTAGACTAAAATACACAAAGATTATTGAAGAAAAAATGAAAGAGTTTGAGAACAGGACCTTGGAGATTCAGTGGCAAACTCTGAAGAAAACATTGATTGATTCTGCCAGAGAGGCATGTGGTGAGGTTGTCTGTAAGGATAAAAAAATCAGAACTCCCTGGTGGACACAGAAAGTTAAAGAGGCAGTGAAGGAAAAGAAGAAAGCATATCATAAGTTCCTGTCAAATAAGTCAGCTTGTGCTCTTAGAGAATATAGAGACAAATGCAAGAATGCTAAACACTGTGTAAAACTAGCTAAACAAAAGTCATGGGAGGAATTTGGCGAGAATATAGAAAATAAATATCAAGAAGGTGGCAAAATATTCTGGAGGTTGTTGAAGAAGCTTAGGAATGGAGGAAAGTGTGCTGTAAAAGGAGTTAGAGATGGTAAAGGTGACATAAAAACCAGAGAAAAAGATATCCTTGAAGTATAGAGTAATCACTTTGAAAAACTTCTAAATGAAACAAGCAGTGATGACAGCACAGTGCCAAAAAACACTGACCAGGCATGCAGTCAGGAATACATATCCATACTTGAAGTAGAAAAAGCCATCAAAGGCTTGAAAGGCAGCAGGAGTAGATGATATTCGACCAGAAATGTTGAAGTATGGTGGTGTGAGAGTCTTACAGTGGCTGCACTGCATAGTTCAGAAGGCCTGGACAGAGGGACGAATCCCGATGATTGGAGTAGAGCTCTCATAGTACCCATATATAAAAAGGGAAATAAAACTGCATGTGAGAATTACAGAGGTATTTCCCTACTGAGTGTTCCTGGCAAGATCTATGCAAGTATACTTGAGAAACGGTTGAGATGAATTGTGGAAGAAAAGCTTGGTGAAGAACAAGCTGGATTCAGGCCAAATAGAGGATGTCAGGATTAGATCTTCACTACTTCTTCTTCTTCGTCTATGATCTCTTATGCTTTTAAGCGTCAAGATTTTGCCAAAGAGATTTCCATGCCGTCCTGTCCAAGGTTTGTTGTTTTGCTTCTCTCCAGTTGATTCCCTTCTTTTCCAATTTTTCTTTAATTTCCTTTTGCCAACCTTTCCTGGGTCTGCCTATGTATCTTTTTCCTATTTTCTGGCTTTCGTATACAGTTTTTGCTATTCTTCCTTCTTCCATTCGATTGAGATGTCCAAACCATCTCATTTGGGCTTGTGTTATGAATTGATTCAGGGGTGCAACTTGAAGGCTGTCTCTTATGGTTTGATTTCTTATTCGGTCTAGTCTTGTTTTTTGTGCCACTTTCCTGAGATATTTCATTTCAATTGTTTGTAGTTTATTTGTGTTTCCTGTTATTAAACACCAAGACTCACAACTGTATGTTAATGTTGGTAGAAACACTGAACTGTATTTTGGTATTTTGGGTGACTTCTTTCTTATCTAGGAGTGGGCCTTTCATTGCATAGAATAGCTTTGTTCCCCCTCTTATTCTGTTGTAATTTCTGTGTCTAGTCTACCATCTTCTTGTATATATGATCCCAAGTATTTAAATGAGTGGACTTGTTCCAGTTGGTGATTCTCTATTTTTATTAAGTGTTTCTGTTGGTTTCTAGATATGATCATTGTTTTAGTTTTATTTATATTTATGGTCATATTCCTTTTCTTTGTTTCTTCATACCAAATGTTGATATTGTATTGCAGATCTTCAGCTGTATTTGCTAGAATCACTACATCATCTGCAAAAGCCATATGTGAAATCCTGGTTTCTTTCAGTTTCCTGTATCCTAAGTGGAACTTTTTTGTTTTTGTTTGGCATGCCTTTAAAATTTCATCCATTACTACGATGAAGAGAAGAGGGCTGAGGATACAGGCCTTGCCTCACTCCTACATTTGTTTCAAATTCTTTTGATCTATTATTACAGGTTCTTACATAATTTCTATTACTTTTGTAGAGGCTTTGTATGGCTGCTATTAAGTTATTTTGTATCTTGTTTTTCTTTAATGTTTGCCATATTAAGTGTCTGGGAATTCGGTCAAAGGCCTTTTCAAAATCTATAAAACATGAATGTAGTTCTTTTCCATATTCCAATGTTTTCTCTGATATTTGTCTAAGACTGAAGATAAGATCCTGTGTGCTTCTATTTTTTCGAAAGCCATATTGCATTTCATCCAGTGTGTCCTCTATTTGATTCCTAAGCCTCGCTTCTAAAATGCGGGTATATAATTTTCCTGGAACGCTTAAAAGCGAAATTCCTCTATGGTTTTCACATTTGCGGTTGTCTCCTTTCTTAAATATAGGGATTATTATAGCTACTTCCCAGTCTTTGGGAATAATTTTCTTTTTCCATACAACATTGAATAGGTGTCAAAGAAATTTTATGGCTTTCGTTCCTAAATTCTTTACCATTTCTTCTGTTTTATTTGGTCATGGCCTGCTGATTTGCCCAGTTTTATTTTATTTATTGCTGCTAACAGTTCATTTTCATGAATTTCTTCACTCTGATCTTCTATTTTGCTTGTGTGTCTTGCTCTTAGGGTTCTATTTTTTCCGTGTCCTGCATCTTCCAATAATTCTTGAAAGTACTGTTTCCATCTTTCCATAATGTCTTCGGAATTTGTGAGTAACTTTCCATCCTTATTTTTGATAAACTTAACGGGGCATTCTTTCTCTGACCTCATTCTTCTTAAAACATTATAGAAGAGTTTTTGGTTTCCTTTAAAATTTTGTTCTAAAGTATGTCCGAAGTCTTCCCAGCATTTTCTTTTCTCTGCTTTCACTAAGGTTTTAACTTTATTTCTTTGGTTGTTGTATAGTTCTCTATCAACCTGCAGCTTTGATGTTATATATCTCTTCCATAATTGCTTTTTCGTTTTAATTTCTTCTTTTAGTTCTTCAGTCCACCAGGGTGTTTTATGTTCCTTCTGTTTATTATTTAATGATACACCACAAATTTCTTTGCTTGTTTCTAGAAGTGTTTTGAACCTGTACCATAGGTTTTCTACATCTTGGTCTTCATATATCTCTTTTTCTACTTCTTTCATCTTCTCTTCTATTTTACTTTTATACTCAATGGCTGTTTCTTCTTTCTTTAGTTTGTAGTTCTTTATCTTAACATTTATTTCCTTGCTACTTTTTCTACATTTTTCAACTTTTATTTTATGGATTGTTTCCAATTCTAATAAATAGTGGTCACTGCCTATTTCAGGACCTCTGTAGACTCTTGCATTTTTTGTATACTTCCAGTACGATCTGCTTATGATGGCGTAGTCGATTATAGATTTTTCGTTTCTATTGGGCTCTTCCCTGGTAAACTTATGGATTTCTTTATGCTTGAACATAGTATTCGCTATTACTAAATTATTTGTAAGGCAAAGATTTATTATTCTTTCTCCATTATTGTTCTGGGTTATTTCTCCTTGTGATCTCAACACTTGTTTCGTTTCTTCATCTTCCTGATTCCCTACCCAGCCATTAAGGTCTCCTAGTAGTATGATATGCCCTTGAACTTCAATTGTTTTTTGTAAGAGTTCGAAGAATTCATCTTTAATTTCTTTATTGGCATTATCGTTTGGGCCATATGCAACAACTACAGTGAATACTTGATTGTCTGATTTAAAATCTATAGTAATTGTCAACAACCTTTCGTTTATTAGTTGCTATTTAGTAATATATTCTTTGAGATCTGGTTTAATTATGCAAGCTACCCCTTGTTTTCCCCATTCTCTTGGGTTTACCCCTGAATAGAAAAGTATATACCCATCTTTCATTTTCTGGCAACCGTGACCTTTCTTTTTTGTTTCTGTGACTGCTAGCAAATCCAATCTTGATTTTTTAAATTCATAAATTAATTCGTTTTCTTTTCCATGTAGACTTTAACGTTTCATGTTCCGTATCTCATATACCTTTTTCCTCGCTTTGTCGTTAACCATTTAGGCAGCTCGGCTATCTCTTTGTTATTTCTTTTAATGAGTGAAATTTTAAGGTGTGCAGGGGATTAGCCTTCAGCACCTGAGTCTGGTGGTGGGGCTGCCACCTTCGAGGCCCCCAGACTGGCCTATGAGTGAAGTGCTATCCTGTTGGTCCGCTGGAGGTATTTTATTTCCCTCCTACCCTTCATAGTAAACTATGATGAGCATTCCCCGATCCTCCACCAGGGGACGCACCCGATGGGGGTTACAGGTGTCCCCACACGGGCAGATCTTCACTTTACGACAAATAGTCGAGAAAGCATGGGAATATAACAAAGATCTGTATTTAAGTTTTGGCGATTTGGAAAAGGCATATGACAAGGTGCCAAGAGAGAAGCTATTCAATACGCTGCAGTTGTATGGTGTCAATGGGGCATTATATCAAGCAATACTTAGTCTTTATTTGAGTTGTAAGTCAGCAATTAGAACTGAAGGAATTACAGGAAGATGGTTTAATGTTAAATCTGGTGTGAGACAAGAATGTACATTATCCTCTCTGTTATTCATTATCTATATGGATCACATTATGAAGGAAAGTGGTATTAAATATATCAAAATTGGAGATGTTAATATCAGCTCTTTGCTTTATGCGGATGATGTTATACTTCTAAATAAATCCGCTACAAGTCTGCAAGATTCTCTGACTAAATTGAATAGCTGTTGTAATAGATATGGTAATTATTATTTAAAATAATTTAATAAAATTATTAAATTTTATTAAATTTAATAAAAATTAAATTTAATAACATTGAACAGAATCATTGAAAATGTCAACTGTGTTGTGAATGTAGAACCTGTGGAACAAGTAAAACATTTCAGCTGTTTAGGCACGATTTTTACTGAAGATGGTAAATTAAACATAGAAATAGACAACAGAATCAGCAAAGCTGGTATGGTGGGAAGTCAATTGAATAAATCCATATGGAATAAGAGAGAAATTAGTCGGAACACTAAATTAGCTGTATACAAGACAGTGTTCAAACCAGTTTTAACTTATGGATCTGAGAGCTGGGTCAGAAGTAAAACACTTGACCAAAGACTAGAGACCACAGATATGAGAGTCCTGAGAAAGATTACAGGCATGAATAGATGGCATCAAGGCAATATCATATTAAAAACGAGGATATTAGGAAAGAACTTGACATTGTCGGCATCCAGGAATGCGTTAGCAGAGCTAATCTCAGGTGGTTATGGTCACTTAAACAGAATGGGTGAGGAAAGATTAGCAAAACAAGTGTTTTCTGCCAGGTTGGCAGCAAAACGACCCAGAGGAAGACCAAGATATAGGTGGATTGATACGGTACAAAGTGCCTTAGACGATAGAAATATAAGATCTGATAATATTGGAGTCTTGACAAGTAACAGACTGATTTGGAGGAAAATTGTAGATAGGAAATTAATAATGATGTAAATTTTTCATGTAGTACTATCATATCCTGTACACCCCTTGAGGGTACATAGCAGGAATTTGATGATGATGAATTTATAATTTTATTTTTGTATGAAGGTCAGTTGAAAAGTTTTGTGCATTGCATCCTGTTGTTAAATTAATTCTATCTGAGTTATATTCTTCCATTTCGAAGTTTTGTTTCACTGAGCAAGAATACCAGAAACAGGAAAGGTGCATGCAACATTTGTACTCAGTCTTAGAACTGATGCAAAGGTTGAAATAATTACATCATACTGGCTACACACGAACAGAACTTTTGAAATAACCTTTGTATAAATCAGAATGATTCCTACAAAGAAAAATTTATTTATAGGAATTTCTTGGTAATAAGACAAATAAAGAAATTTAAATATCTAACATAAAGCCATACAATAGAATCCCGAAATTGTTTATAGAAAGAAAAATTTAATTAATGCTTTCAATATTTTGGCAAATCCACATTGCCATCATTTGAGAAATGGAAAGAAAGACAGATAAATCCTTCTTAGCTTAGGTGTGTCAGCTTTGTTTTTGTCTTGCATTTTCTTAATTATATCCTTGATCAATTATTTATCTAAGACATGGAGAGAGACATTCAACTAATAAGTATAATTATAAAATAAACTGATTTTTACTTAGTCATAAATACAAGCATAATTAAACTTATTAGTTTCATGACTAATGCTTATGACTTCCTCTGTGTTAAAAATGCATAAAAATAAATACAATAAAGGCAAATATGAACTATAACATTGCTAAAAAAAAAATAAACCATGTAGGAACTGTTACAATATAAGTTGAAACAAATTCACATGAAGCATAGGAGGCGTCACGAGTTAGCTGTTATTGAGCACTGTGTGCAGATAGTTGGCTGAAAAGTTAAAATCTGATGAGCAATTTCCAAATATCACACAAGATTAATCCTTGATTCCTATTAAGTGTACCTTGTGAAAAGATGACCATAGTAGATGCTTTTATGTTTTCAGCAGTAAAGTTGTTTTCTATGTAAGGCATGGGGCTCATATTCCACTCGTTGTGGTGTTTGTTGGGAAAATGAAAAGCCAGGCCTGAGTTTGGCTTCTCTGTGATTGTTGATGTCTCCATTGTGTTCTTTGTCTTAATTCAAAACTTCTAGATATCTGCTCTATGTAAGAAAGACCACAAGAGCATGGAACATCATAGATCCCAGGATGTTTGTAGTCTTTAGGCAACAGAATAAACCTCATATGGTCAAAATAGCCTTAAAAACCACCCTGATGTCATGAGCTTTGAGGAGACTAGCAATCTTGATAGAAAGTATCAGTGTAAGGAAGGGAAACTAAAGTTCTGTAGTAAATGTCAGGATTTTGCCTTGGATTAGAGAATAACAATTTGTGCATAAGTTTCTGTGAATGTATTTATTTTTATTTTTTTTCCTGTTTGCAAACTGCATTTAGGAATCACTGGTCTAAAGATAGTATAATTGATTGAAACTGACTAAATTTAGCACTTTCTCTTCTTAGCAGAAATTAAACTATTCTACTCAGCAAGCAAGCAGACATTTTCTGTACTAAATTTACATAATATTTTATTAAATAATGATTATAAGAAACAGTTATCTTGAAAGGGAGGCAAAGTACAGTTATGTTGATAAGATTTTGTTACTGCTATATAAATATACTCATTGTTTACCATATCCAATTAAGTTTTTTTATTTATTTTTTTAAATATTAAAAAATTGATCAGAATTATACTAACTTTATAAAAAATTTAATTTTGCAATTAATGTTACAGTAAATGTTTATCATCCTCATTAGACTTCCGTGAGGTTGAAAGACGCAAGAGGTCCTCACTATCTGACACATTATACATCATACCATGTCTTAAACTCATTCACTGTTCCTACCCTCACTGTGCTATTCAACAGTGCATTCCACCATTCAAAAATCCTGCTCTTTACTTCCTTCTTCACATCCTCCCTATTCAACTTGTGGAGATGGATTCTCATTTTCTCCCTCTTCCTCCCATTCTGAATAATCTCTTCTGATTAAATCTGGTGTGACTCCCTTTCTAACTTATACATTTATCATTCATCCCTTTTTCTCTTATCTACCAGGCTCTGCAGATGGCATTTGTTTAATTTGCCTGCATAGTCAACATTCTAGAGTACCCGATCATCTTAGTCATTCTTCCCTAGACTCTTTCCAAAATCTTGTCATCATTCAGAAAGCCTGACTTACATACATTAATCCAGATATTCAAAACAAATTGTAAGGAATAAATAATACCACTCCATCATAACGATATGCTATTGGCATACTTTTATACATTTGTGAAATAATGTGGCCAAATAGCAAGCGCAGTAAGTTACTTCTTTCAGTAATTACAGGTATCCCTCGATTAACGCAGTTAATTAATCCCTTGATGTTACCACTTATATCAAAATCGCGTTAATCAAATCTAATAATCAATGGTAAATTGTACAATTCGTCCCTGATCGATTACTGTACTAGTAGTTCATTTTATATGGTACTCTTTTAGGAAAGATAAAAAATGAATGCAAAGTAAATGTGTAATGAATACTTGTACCTACATTAGTTACTGCAATTTTTTTTAATCAAAAGAAGTTATAAAGAGTCATTTGAACAGTTTTAGTTTTTTTCTTATCGGCATAAATTCTACGATAACAAGCAAAATGACTCTCCGGACCTCGGCAAACGAGCATTCTTCGATTAACATCTGGATCCATGTCCATTACTTCCTGCTTAAGTGATTCTAAACTGAAATATTCCATCCAGTTCTTTGACTGTTATCTCCTTTGGAACCTCATCTTCACATTCCATTTGTTCGTTGTCTTCATATATGCATTGTTCAATTTTAAGAAGATCGTTGTTACTGAAATCTTTTGAATTTGAATCCAATAATTCTTTAACATCTTCTGTATCAACACCATCAAAACCGAGGTCGTCACCAATTGCAATGATTTCTTTGACCACGTTGTTCACCACAGGATTTTGAAAACAACCTAAGTCATTAGCGCATTCTGGCAGAAGGTTTTTCCAAACAGCTTTCATGCAACTAGAAGACACTTGCTCCCACGAGTCATGAATGTTTTCAATTGCTTGTTTAATGTTACATTTTTCCAAAATTCGTGGAGCGTAATCTCATTTTCTCCCGTTGTTGTTTCTACTGCCTTTGAGAATGTCTTTTTAAGAAAATAGGCTTTGAAAGTTGCAATGACTCCCATGTCCATAGGTGGTAACAATGATGTGGTATTTGGTGGGGAAAATAAAACTCTCACATTCTCACACAGATCATTAAGAGAATTTGGACCACGAGGCTAGCAGCCTCGTGGTGTGAGCATGATTTTGCGTGGTAAATTTAAAGGCGCGTTAATCAAAACTCTTGCCACGTATATCAAGGGATTTCTGCAATTAATTTCGCTGCAATAATCAAATCTGCGTTAAGCAAGGAATACTTGTACTTTATTTTCTTTTCAGTCATTAGTTAGATTTGCTGTCATGTTATACCATCATTTTATATTTATTTAATTATTTAATATATTTAATACAGGCAATAACAATCAAGGAAAAGAAGGAGTAGCCATAGTATTCAACACAAAATACGAGGCTAATCTTCTTGAATGGCAGTCAGTCTCAAGTAGAGTAATGTGGGCAAATATGAGAATGGGGAACTGGACAATGAGACTTATTTGTGCCTATGGTCCCACAGAAGGTTCTACTAAGGTAGAAGTGGAGGAATTTTTTGAGGCTTTAGAAAAAGCAACTGACACAATGAAAAAGGAAAAGTTGGTCCTTGTTGGGGATCTAAATAGTAGAGTAGGAAATGATTGTGAGACATACAAAAATATTTTGGGAAAATTTGGAGAAAAGAGCAAAGCTAATAATAATGGCAAATATCTGTTGGATTTCTGCTCAGGACATGGACTGGTTATTACTAACACCATGTTCCAACATAAAAATGTGCACAAATTCACATGGAGAGAAGAGGCTAGGAATAAGAAAAGTCTCATTGACTATGTTATTGTTGATAGTGATGTTTTCTACCTGGTGCAGGACACCAGAGTGTACAGAGGATTTGAAATTGGAAGTGATCACTATTTAGTCTTGAGCAGGATAAAATTGAATTTCATATTGAAAAGAATAACATGTAAGAAAGTTTTAAAGCGAATAAAAGTTGAGCAGCTCTCAGATGTAAACTGTAGACTAAAATACAGAAATATTATTGAAAAGAAAATGAAAGAGTTTGAGAACAGGAATCAAACCTTGGAGATTCAGTGGCAAACTCTGAAGGAAACATTGATTGATTCTGCCAGAGAGGCATGTGGTGAGGTTGTGTGCAAAGATAAAAAAAAATCAGAACTCCCTGGTGGACACAGGAAGTTAAAGAGGCAGTGAAGGAAAAGAAGAAAGCTTATCAAAAGTTCCTGGCAAATAAGTCAGCTTTTACTCTTACAGAATACAGAGACAAATGTAAGAAAGCTAAACAGTGTGTAAAACTAGCTAAACAAAAGTCATGGGAGGACTTTGGCAAGAATATAGAAAATAAATATCAAGAAGGTGGCAAAATATTCTGGAGGTTGTTGAAGAAGCTTAGGAATGGAGGAAAGAGTGCTGTAAAAGGAATTAGAGATGATAAAGGTGAAATGAAAACAGGAGAAAAAGATATCCTTGAAGTATGGAGTAATTACTTTGAAAAACTGCTAAATGAAACAAGCAGTGATGACAGCACAGTGATAAAAAACACTGACCAGGCATGCAGTCAGGAATACATATCCATACTTGAAGTAGAAAAAGCCATCAAAGGCTTGAAATGTGGAAAGGCAGCAGGAGTAGATGATATTCGACCAGAAATGCTGAAGTATGGTGGTATAAGAGTCTTACAGTGGCTGCACTGCATAGTTCAGAAAGCCTGGACAGAGGGACGAATTCCTGATGATTGGAGTAGAGCTCTCATAGTATCCATATATAAAAAGGGAAATAAAACTGAATGTGAGAATTACAGAGGTATTTCCCTACTGAGTGTTCCTGGCAAGATCTATGCAAGTATACTTGAGAAACGGTTGAGAAGAATTGTGGAAGAAAAGCTTGGTGAAGAACAAGCTGGATTCAGGCCAAATAGAGGCTGTCAGGATCAGATCTTCACTTTACGACAAATAGTCGAGAAAGCATGGGAATATAACAAAGATCTGTATTTAAGTTTTGTCGATTTGGAAAAGGCATATGACAAGGTGCCAAGAGAGAAGCTATTCAATACGCTGCAGTTATATGGT
The DNA here is from genome assembly GCF_054136105.1 of Typopeltis vanoorti. NCBI lineage: Eukaryota > Metazoa > Arthropoda > Arachnida > Uropygi > Thelyphonidae > Typopeltis > Typopeltis vanoorti. The sequence goes on along the minus strand of NC_143572.1, from coordinate 88,253,469 downwards.
GTCAATGGGGCATTATATCAAGCAATACTTAGTCTTTATTTGAGTTGTGAGTCAGCAGTTAGAATTGAAGGAAGTACAGGAAGATGGTTTAATGTTAAATCTGGTGTGAGACAAGGATGTACATTATCCCCTCTGTTATTCATTATCTATATGGATCACATTATGAAGGAATGTGGTATTAAACCTGATATCAAAATTGGAGATGTTAATGTCAGCTCTTTACTTTATGCGGATGATGTTATACTTCTAAATAAATCCGCTACAAGTCTGCAAGATTCTCTGACTAAATTGAATAGCTGTTGTAATAGATATGGTATGAAGGTCAGCAATAAAAAGACAAAGACAATGAAAATAGGCAGAATCATTGAAAATGTCAACTGTGTTGTGAATGGAGAACCTGTAGAACAAGTAAAACATTTCAGCTACTTAGGCACAATTTTTACTGAAGATGGTAAACTAAATATAGAAATAGACAACAGAATCAGCAAAGCTGGTATCGTGGGAAGTCAATTGAATAAATTCATATGGAATAAGAAAGAAATTAGTCGGAACACTAAATTAGCTGTATACAAGACTGTGTTCAAACCAATTTTAACTTATGGATCTGAGAGCTGGGTCAGAAGTAAAACACTTGACCAAAGACTAGAGACCGCAGATATGAGAGTCCTGAGAAAGATTAGAGGCGTGAACAGATGGCATCAATGGCAATATCATATTAAAAATGAGGATATTAGGAAAGAACTTGACATTGTCAGCATCCAGGAATGCGTTAGCAGAGCTAATCTCAGATGGTATGGTCACTTAAATAGAATGGGAGAGGAAAGATTAGCAAAACAAGTGTTCTCTGCCAGGTTGGCAGGAAAACGACCCAGAGGAAGACCAAGATATAGGTGGATTGATACGGTACAAAGTGCCTTAGACGATAGAAATATAAGATCTGATAATGTTGGAGTCTTGACAAGTAACAGACTGATTTGGAGGAAAATTGTAGATAGGAAGTTAGTAATGATGTAATTTTTTCATGTAGTACTGTCATATCCTGTACACCCCTTGAGGATACATGGCAGGAATTTGATGATGATGATGATGATGATGATATATTTAATATATTAAATATTATTATTTATATTTATTTAATATATATATATGTAATTTTGATTTCATATTAAAAACGAGGGTATTAGGAATGAACTTGACATTGTCAACATCCACGAATGCATTAGCAGAGCTAATCTCAGGTAGTATGGTCACTTAAACAGAATGAGCGAAGAAACTCTGCCAGGTTGGCAGGAAAATGACCCAGAGGAAGTCCAAGATATAGGTGGATTGATACAGTAAAAGTGCCTTAGAAGATAGAAATATAAGATCTGATAATGTTGGAGCCTTGATAGGTAACAGATTGATTTGGAGGAAAATTGTAGATAGGAAGTTAGTAATGATGTAAATTTTTCATGTGGTACTATCATATCCTGTACATGGCAGGAATTTGATGAAGATGATGTTACTGTTGCTGCTATTTCAGTAATCATTTGATTAACTATTTTTGATATCAACTTCTGTCTGGGTAAAAATTATTTTATTGTGCGCTTTCATGTATAGCAGTATGGTTAACCAATAGCATCTTTGCTCTGCACCTGACAGACTGTACATTCAAATCCCAATGTGATGAGATGTGAATGCTTGTGAAGATCTTCAGATAGCAGATGATTTCCTGGTGTAAAATCACACTCCTGCTTGCTGCTCAGAGAAGTTTGTTAATTAGTTGCTCTTGTTATATTCGAAGCTTGATTGCTCCAGTCATGTTATTCCCCCCCGCCCACCTATACCAACCTTTGGATTAAAGTCAGTGGAGTTAAATAACAATGTATAATTTTATCTTAGTTGGTTAGAATGCTTCAGATTAGTATCTATGATGGTGCATATTCTTCAAGGGTCAATATGTTGTGTATTTTAAAGAATGAAGCTCAATTATAAAAATAATAAAATATTTACTGTAAATATATAAATATATACAACAAATACAATTCGCTGTATTAAGTAATTCTCTTTGAGGAGATCTGACGTTGATATTATCTATTGAACTACAGTTAGTAATTTAATTTCTACTATTCTATATATCTGACTTTACAGTATACATGCAAAGAACAATTAAATTGCCACTCTAAAATTTGGACTACATGAGCTAAATAAAACCCTTTCACTCTCTCATATTTATATGTCATACTCTACTCTCTGATTTATGGTTAAATACAATTCTGAAAGATATTATCAAATATTATACAACACAAACTGAACACAGCCCAATTTTCAGCATTCAGCTAAAAGTTCTGCAATTTCACTTGGCTATATAGGAACTTTGTTTGCAGCATTTATTTTTTCACTATCCTCCTTTATTGTTTCAACTCATATATTCATTCATTCTGTCTCGTCTCGTAAATTCTTCAGAATACAATAAAAGTTTAAAGCCTCACTTAAATTATTGAATACACAAAGCTTATGGAAGAAAAAATGAAAGAGTTTGAGAACAGGAACCAAACCTTGGAGATTCAGTGACAAGCCTTGAAGAAAACCCTGATTGATTCAGCCAGAGAGGCATGTGGGGAGGTTGTCTGCAAGGATTGAAAAATCAGAACTCCATGGTGGACACAGGAAGTTAAAGAGGCAATGAAGGAAAAGAAGAAAGCATATCAAAATTGGTGGCAAATAAGTCAGCTTGTGCTCTAAAAGAATACAGACACATATGTAAGATAGCTAAACACTGTGTAAAACTAGCTAAACAAAAGTCATGGGAGGACTTTGGCAAGAAGGTGGTAAAATATTCTAGAGGTTGTTGAAGAAGCTTAGAAATGGAAAAAAGAGTACCATAAAAGAAGTTAGAGATGATAAAGGTGACATGAAAACGGAAGAAAAAGATATCCTTGAAGTATGGAGTAACTACTTCGAAAAATTGCTAAATGAAAGAAGCAATGATAGCACACTGGTAAAAGACACTCAACAGGCACAAAATCAGGAATACATATCCATACTTGAAGTAGAAGAAGCCATCAAAGACTTGAATTGTGGAAAGGTTGCAGGAGTAGATGATATTCGACCAGAAATGCTGAAGTATGGTGGTGTTATAAAAGTCTTACAGTGGCTGCACTGCATAGTTCAAAAGGCCGGGACAGAGAGGCAAATTCCCGATGATTGGAGTAGAGCTCTCATAGTACCCATATATAAAAAGGGAAATAAAACTGAATGTGAGAATTACAGAGGTATTTCCCTACTGAGTGTCCCTGGCAAGATTTATGCAAGTATAATTGAGAAACGGTTGAGAAGAATTGTAGAAGAAAAGCTTGGTGAAGAACAAGCTGGATTCAGGTCAAATAGAGGCTGTCAGGATCAGATCTTCACTTTACAACAAATAGTTGAGAAAGCATGGGAATATAATAAAGATCTATATTTAAGTTTTGTCGATCTGGAAAAGGCTTATGACAAGGTGCCAAGAGAGAAGCTATTCAATACGCTACAGTTATATGGTGTCAATGGGGCATTATATCAAGCAATACTTCGTCTTTATTTGAGTTGTGAGTCAGCAGTTAGAATTGAAGGAAGTACAGGAAGATGGTTTAATGTTAAATCTGGTGTGAGACAAGGATGTACGTTATCTCCTCTGTTATTCATTATCTATATGGATCACATTATGAAGGAAAGTGGTATTAAATATATCAAAATTGGAGATGTTAATGTCAGCTCTTTGCTTTATGCGGACGATGTTATACTTATTAATAAATCCGCTACAAGTCTGCAAGATTCCTTGACTAAATTGAATAACTGTTGTAATAGATATGGTATGAAGGTCAGCAATAAAAAGACAAAGACAATGAAAGTAGGCAGAATCGTTGAAAATGTCAACTGCATTGTGAACAGAGAACCTGTGGAACGAGTAAAACATTTCACCTACTTAGGCATGATTTTTAGTGAAGATGGTAAATTAAATATGGAAATAGACAACAGAATCAATAAAGCTGGTAGAGTAGGAAGTCAATTGAATAAATTCATATGGAATAAGAGAGAAATTAGTCGTAACACTAAATTAGCTGTATATACAAGACAGTGTTCAAACCAGTTTTAACTTATGGATCTGAGAGCTGGGTCAGAAGTAAAACACTTGACCAAAGACTAGAGACTGCAGATATGAGAATCCTGAGAAAGATTAGAGGCATGAACAGATGGCATCAATGGTAATATCATGTAAACAATGAAGATAATAGGAAAGAACTTGACATTGTCAGCATCCAGGAATGGATGCTGACAATGTCAGCATCCAGATTAGCTGAGCTAATCTCAGGTGGTATGGTCACTTAAACAGAATGGGTGAGGATAGATTAGCAAAACAAGTGTTCTCTCCCAGGTTGGCAGCAAAACGACCCAGAGGAAGACCAAGATATAGGTGGATTGATACGGTACAAAGTGCCTTAGACGATAGAAATATAAGATCTGATAATATTGGAGTCTTGACAACTGACAGACTGAATTGGAGGAAAATTGTAGATAGAAAGTTAGTAATGATGTAAATTTTTCATGTAGTACTATCATATCCTGTACACCCCTTGAGGGTACCTGTCAGGAATTTGATGATAATGAGCTTCACTTAATTAACATACTTGCATATGTCTCTTTCAGTAAGCAAGTTTCCTTGAACACATCTTTCTTTCATTTTTTGCTGAAGTAGGCATGAAGAATAATCACTCTCATAATAGGAATACATTTAACTGAGCAGTTCCAACTGTACATCCAATAAAAGGAACTTTACTGCAGATTCCTTATTGCTCCTTGAAACATATATCACTTGCTTCTCATATATGAAAGCTTGATACATTATACTGTCCTTTAATTATTAATTTCATAGTTCTGTATCCTTGGAGAGTAGTTAAAGATGCATATAAAAACTTTTCTGAGATTAGAGAATTTAACTCAGAAGTTTATTAGAACTTTTCAGCTCTCCTTCCATGCTTGCTTACCGTTTTGCAGTAAGCTAGTGTTCTGAACACCCAGCAACAGCTGTTCTAAATACAACAGTGACAATAAGTATGTATGTCTGTCACTGAGATTCAAAGTGAAACGAGGTGACAACATGACTGCTGTTAGTACAGTAACTACACATTGCACATGTTAGCACAGGAACTCAACGGTAAACAACATAAGTTAATATATAATATACAAACAACATTTCACTGCTATTCCCTGAGGATTACAACATATGATAAGCAAGCTTACTAAATTATATTTTTTTCTTTTTTGCCGGCCTGTTTGGCTGATTGGTTAGTATCTGCTCTCCAGCCAAAAGGCTGCGGGTTCAAATTCTGCCGTGGGCATGGATATTTGTGATTGTCTGTGGAAACGTTAGTGATGGTGGAGGGCAGTAGATGGCATTGATGTAGTTGTGGTTAGTTGTAGTTGGGGATTGAGTGATGGAGACAGAGAGTCGTAGAATAGTTGCCCACCCTCGATGAGTCTTTGGACTCCATGGAGGTGTCACATAATAATTCCTTTTATATCACTATCACTTAACAACATGGTGACTCCGGTTATACTAAATATATACAATTGTATTAATAAATGCAAACACACATTTTATAAGAGTAGTTTATGATATAGCAAAAACATTCCTTATTAATGAAATTTTTTACCCAATATATACAAAGCTGAAAAATGAACATAAGTAATTCTTGTAGTAAAAATGATGACGTATACTATAATATTAATTAAAAAACTTTAATCAATACATTCCTATATTTCTGCAATGTTACATTGCGATCTTCTGGAAACATAAAACTATGATATGTGCATGCAGGCACTAACAATGAGCAAATGAGGCTGAATAAGGCAACTGGCATTGGTCCTAGAGTCCTAAAGGTGCCTCCTAGCATGCTAAATTGGGTTATCCTGGCTGTTGGGGGTGATGTTCTAAGGATGCAAGCTTCCCAAACTTGGGGCAGTCTCATGTACCCAAATTTGTTGAGATTTTTGAAGTTTCTTAGAGCTGAGGCTGATTCTAGGAACAATCTTTCATATTTATATAGGAGGAATACTTTGCTACAGTATAGTAAAGTGGCTTTCTTCCAGCGTATTCTGTGGTCAGTATCATAACTCAGGACTTGCAGACCTGAGTGTAGTCTTTGTGTTTGGATATCCTGATATTAGCTGTCCTGCCTGTTTGTCCATAGTAGGACAGTTTGTCCTACTGTTGTCCTTCAGCCTCATTTGCTCGTTGTTAGTGCCTGTGTACACATATCATAGTTTTATGTTCCCAGAAGATGGCAATGTAACATTACTGAAATACTGGAAGGTATTGATTAAAGTTTTTTAATTAATATTTTAGTATACGTTGTGATTTCCTGAAAAATTTAAAGTCTTGTAATCAACGTATAAGTTTATCTACAAGAAAACTCTTCACACTGTACTATGGCAAACAAACAAATGATTGAATATATTGATATTGTTTCCACTGCACAACCAGATCCATAAGTTAAAATTGATTTAAATGTTGTCTTATATGTAGCTGCTTTAGTATTTTTACTATTTCTCTTTTATTCCATGTAAATTTATTCATTTGATACCCCACCATAATAGTTTTGCTTATTCTGTTATCTTTTTCTATATTTAAATGTCATTTTCACTTAAAAAAAATTCTTTACATCTGAAATGTTTTCAGTGTTACTGCCTGTTTTTCTTAAGCAGATATTCAGTTTAGTTAAGAAATTCTGCACACTTGTACTGGATTTATTTAAGAGCCAAGATTAACATCTCCAGTTTTGATATCAGACGTATGTTAATTTCCTTCAAATTATCATCCATGTAGATCAATGTTTCTTAAACTTTTTGAGACTACAGAACTCTACATAAAAGTATTTCTTTTTTTATGGAACTCCTATGAAAATTTTCATTAAAAAATGATCAGAAAGGAAATTATGACAAATGGTTACATACAAAAATCAAAGGAGACATATGATACATACTGCTACAAACTATAAGTAACATAGCTGTTCTAGAAATGAGTAATTTTGATAAAAAAATATTCACTCGCTATGCTCTACTCGACTACTAAATTATGTAGGAAGGATAATATTTGTGTTTCATTTAAACTCCAGGAAAGGTGTAATATTAATATATATATTTGAGAAGTGGAACCTTTCTGTTTAAATGAGTCTTAGGCCGTTCATGTTCTTTTGTCAAAGAACATGAACATGATATTGGTTTTAAAAAAAATCTAACTCACTCAGTTTATGGATAATTTTTGTTTTTATGTGTCTGTTTCCCACAACAGATTGTAAAGTTAGAGTATATTAATACAGTGAATGGACCAAGGATTTTTTATATCATCATCAAATTCCTGACATGTACCCTCAAGGGGTGTGCAGGATATGATAGCACTACATGAAAATTTACATCATTGGTAACTTCCTATCTACAATTTTCTTCCAAATCAGTCTGTTACCTGTCAAGACTCCAATATTATCAGATCTTATATTTCTATCTTCTAAGGCACTTTGTACCGTATCAATCCACCTATACCTTGGTCTTAATCTGGGTCTTTTTCCTGCCAACTGCATAGAGAAAACTTGTTTTGCTAATCTTTTCTCTCCCATTCTGTTTAAGTGACCATACCACCTGAGATTAGTTCTGCTAACTCATTTCTGGATGCTGACAATGTCAATTTCTTTCCTAATATCCTCGTTTCTAATATGATATTGCTCTCATATCAGCAGGACTCTCATATCTGCTGTCTTTAGTCTTTGGCCAAGTGTTTTACTTCTGACCCAGCTCTCAGATCCATAAGTTAAAATTTGTTTGAACACTGTATTGTATACAGCTAATTCAGTGTTTTCACCTACTTCTCTCTTATTCCATATAAATTTATTCAGTTGACTTCCTACCATACCAGTTTTGTTGATTCTATTGTCTATTTCCATATTTAATTTACCATCTTCACTAAAAATCTTGCCTCCTTCTTCTTCTCTTCCGTCTAAGACGGGTTGAGTCTTCTCTTGAGCAGGATCTTCCAGTCTTCTCTATTCCCTGCTGTTCAAAAAAGTTCCTTATATGTTCTGCATCCCGGGATGTTCTTCATTAATTTCATCGGTCATTTTTGGTCTTCCGGATCTTCTTTTTTCAGTTGGAAAAGTATCGATTAGGACGTTAGGAAGTCTGTCTGCATTCAGTGAGGCCGAACCATCTCAGTTGTTGTTTTCTAATTTTTTCTGTTATTGTCTTTTTATACAATAATTCTTGTCTGACTGTGCTGTTTGTTTTCTTTTCTATTCAACTTGTTCTATTTATTTTTCTTAAGCATTTCATTTCAAATGCCAGCAGTTCTTTCTCCTTTCTTTTCTTAACTGTCCACTCTTCTGCTCTATAGATGACTGTTGGTATAATTATTGATTCATACAATTTGATTTTGGCTTGCTTGGATATCTTGTTTGTTTTCCAGATTTTCTCTCATTTTCCCATGGTGGTCTATCCTATTGCTATTCTGTGTTTGATTGTTTTAAGTTCATCTATTGTTTCTGTTAGTTTTAATCCAAGATATATGAAGTTGTCTATTTGTTCTTCATTTAGGGTGGCTGAGGTGGTAGTTCTGTTCCTCCCTATTTTCATCACTTTTGTCTTTTGTATATTTATTGTCATGTCATATGTTTTACAGGTTTCATTTAGCTTGTTTATCAACCTTTGTAGTTCGTTTGGGATTCTTGCAATAAGGACAAGATTATCTGCATATTTGATATTATTTATGTTTAAACCATTGACATTGATTCAAGGCTCATTGTGTATTGCCTTCTTTACAACTTCGTCTAGATATATGTTGAATAGGCATGGGGATAATGGGCATCCTTGCATTACTCCTTTTTGGATCTCTGTGGATTCTGTTGTGAGTGTGTCCTTTTTAATTATTGCATTTGTCTTAGAGTACTATTTTATCAGAAACTGTATTATATATTTGTCTATTGTTTTTTCTAGTAGAACTTTAAGAAGGATTTCTCTGTTGGTGCTATTGAAAGCTTGTTTAAAGTCCACAAAACAACAATATAGTTCTTTATGGTCTTCCCAGCTGAGCTCTGCTAGTTGATGCAATGTGAAAATCTGGTCTATTGTTGAATAGTTTCCTCAGAAACCAGCTTGTTCTATGCCTATCATTTCTTCATAGGTGTTGTTTTAATATATTTTGCATAATTCTTACAAATATTTTATAGGTGTGGGAGAGTAAACTGATTGGTCTGTAATTTCTACGGTCTCTTTTGTCTCCTTTCTTGTATATTGGGATGATCTTTCCAGTTCTCCAGTCATCTGGGATCTCTCTTGTTTGTAGTATTTTATTGAATAGGGTTATTAAATATTCTATTGATGTGCTGCATCATATGACCACAGTTCAGTAGGGATAATATCAATGCCTGGTGCTTTATTATTTTTCATCTGTTTTATTGCTATCTAACTTGTAAAATTTTTGGGTGGTCGTTACTTTCTTCTATTGTAGTTTTGTTTCCTTGGTGAAAGATAGTGTTAAAATGGTTTGACCAGATTTTTCTTATATCTTCAATATTCCCAGTTTCAGTCATCTTGTTGTTTATCATTGTTACTGCTTTTGCTCAGAAGTCCTTTGTAATTTCTCGTATAGCGTCAGGGAAGATTTTAGATTGTTTTGTTGGTATGCTTATTGGCATTTCTTAGCTTTTTCTTCTAACCATTTTTCTTTGGCTTTTTTGCATAGGTTATCAACATTGTTTTTAGTGCTCTGTATTTTTCCCTATTCTCTTCATTGTTTTGTTGGTTTACAAGTATCTTGGCCTCTCTTTTCTCTTCTATTGTAGTTAAGATTTCTTGGGTTATCCACTGTTTATTTTCAGTTTGGTACCTAGAGTGTCTTTTGCAATTGATAACACTGTTTATTTTCCTTCTTCCCAGTATTCTTTGCTGTTCTGGAAGATGGAGAGTTTTAATTTCAAGCACATTTGTTCTAAAAATCGGCTACTGCTTTAGCCATCTTTTAGTTTTGATAGGTTGATGTTTTCTTCTTTTCTGATATTGTTTTTCCTGTTGAATTTTATCTTCACTTTGGCAGTTAATATTTCGTGGTCAGTGTCGAAATCAAAGCTTCTTAATTTTCATACATTATTTACTGATCTTTTCCATTGTTTGTTTATTGATGATATAGTCTATGCAGTTATTTATATTACAACCTGGGGATGTCCATATATATTTATTATTAGGGCATTGATAGAACAATATGTTTGCAATCATTAGATCGTTTGATTTACAGACGTGGAGTAATTGTTCTCCTCTGTCGGTAAGCTCTCCATATCCAAATTTCCCCATCACATCATTTTTGTCTATTTTTAGTTCTCTATTTTTGGAGATATCTATATCATGTTATAGTTCTTCAGCAAAATTTTCTATTTCTTCCTCTGAATGGTTACTGTTTGGTGCATAATCATGCCTAAGTAGCTGAAATGTTTTACTTGTTCTATAGGCCCTCCATTCACAATGTAGTTGATATTTTCAATGCTTCTGCCTATTTTCATCATCTTTGTCTTGTTATTGCTGACCTACATATCATATCTATTACAACAGTCATTCAATTTAGTCAGGGAATCTTTCAGACTTGTAGCGGATTTATTTAGAAGTATAACATAATTCGCATAAAACAAAGAGCTGAGATTCGCATCTCCAATTTTAATATCAGGTTTCATACCACTTTCCTTCATAATGTGATCCATATAGATAACGAATAACAGAGGGGTCAATATACATTATTGTCTAACACCAGATTTAACATTAAACCATCTTCCTTCACTTCTAACTGCTGACTTACAACTCAAATAAAGACTAAGTATTGCTTGATATAATGCCCCATTGACACCATATAATTGTAGCGTTTTGAATAGCTTCTCTCTTGGTACCTTGTCATATGCCTTTTACAGATCTCTGTTATATTCCCATGTTTTAACAACTATTTGTTGTAAAGTGAAAATCTGATTCTGACAGCCTCTATTTGGCTTGAATCCAGCTTGTACTTCACCAAGCTTCTCTTCCACAATCCTTCTCAACTGTTTCTCAAGTATACTTGCATATATCTTAACAGGAACACTCAGTAGAGGAATACCTTTTGAAATTCTCACATTCGGTTTTATTTTCCTTTTTATATATGGGTACTATGAGAGCTCTGCTCCAATCATCTGGAATTCATCCCTATGTCTAGGCCTTCTGAACTATGCAGTGCAGCCACTGTAAGACTTTTATACCTCCATACTTGAGCATTTCTGGTCCAATATCATCTGCTCCTGCCGCCTTTCCACATTTCAGGCTTTTGATGGCTTTTTCTACTTCACGTATGGATATGTATTCTTGACTACATTCCTGTTGAGTGTTTTTTACCGCTGTGCTGTCATCACTGCTTGTTTCATTTAGCAATTTTTCGAAGTAATTACTCCATACTTCAAGGATATCTGTTCTCCCGTTTTCATGTCACCTTTATCATCTCTAATTCCTTTTACAGCACTCTTTCCTCCATTTCTGAGCTTCTTCAACAACCTCCAGAATATCTTGCCACTTACATTTGTCTCTGTATTCTCTAAGAGCACAAGCTGACTTATTTGCCAGTAACTTTTGATATGCTTTTTTCTTTTCTTTCACTGCCTGTTTAACTTCCTGTGTCCACATGGAGTTCTGATTTTTCTATCCTTACAGAAAACCTCACCACATGCCTCTCTGGTTGAATCAATCAGCGTTTTCTTCAGGACTTGCCACTGAATCTCCAAGGTTTGGTTTCTGTTCTCAAACTCTTTCATTTTTTCTTGAATGATGTTTGTGTATTTTATTCTGCAGTTCACATCTGAGAGCAGCTCAACTTTTATTCACTTAAAAAAACTTTCTTACATGTTCTTCTTTTCAATGAAATTGAATTTTATCCTGCTCAAGACTAAATGATTATCACTTCCAATTTGAAATCCTCTGTACACTCTGGTGTCCTGCACCAGGGAGAAAACATCACTATCAACAATAACATATCAATGAGACTTTTCTTATTCCTTGCGTCTTCTCTCCATGTGAATTTGTGCACATTTTTATGTTGGAACATTGTGTTAGTAATAACCAGTCCATGTCCTGAGCAAAAATCCAACAGAGTATTTGTCATTATTATTAGCCTTTTTCTTTTCTCCAAATTTTTCCAATATATTTTTGTATATCTGACGATCATTTCCTGCTCTGCTACTTTGATCCCCAACAAGGACCAACTTTTCCTTTTTCATTGTGTCAGTTGCTTTCTCTAAAGCCTCAAAAAATTCATCCACTTCTACCTGAGTAGAACCTTCTGTGGGAACATAGGCACAAATACGTCTCATTGTCCAGTTCCCCTTTCTCATATTTGCCCACATCACTACTTGAAACTGACTGCCATTCAAGAAGATTAGCCTCGTATTTAGTGTCGAATACTCTGGCTATTCCGTCTTTTCCTTGATTGCCATTACCTGAATATAACATTTTGTATTTATTGCTCAGAAAGATCTCACCAGTTTTTGCCATTTTTGTTTGTCACCCCTACTATGTTGATCTGGTACTTATCCAATTCCTCAGCTAGCTCCATTTCTTTGCCATTCAGGCTTCTTATGTTGATAGTACCAATCTTGAACTCTGGTGATGTTGAATTGGGGTGCGTTTTATTATTTGTTCCAGTAGCTGACTTTTTGTTGTTTGTCCTGGTTCCTTGGCAAAAACAACTGGGGCCTTGTTTAACCAGGCAACACCCCAGCTTACATGAAATTCTGTCATGTTGTACCATCATTCTACATTTTGGTTTAAGCCAATAAGAATACCATTTGGTTGGCTAAATCCCAAATTGCCAGCTCATCCTCATTCGTTCTGTATTCAGGTAGATACCCAACAGGGTACACCACAAGAAGGTGAGGATTGGACACTGGGTCAGAAGCCCTGGTTGGTTCGCCACATTCCTTTAAAGGCTGTATGGAGGTCTCCTCTCAGTTATACAGCTTTGACCCTTAAAGCATCCCAGATAATGGGTATTTTAATGGTTTTATTTTGTTCTTTAGGCACAGACAGATCTATTAGTTGGTCTGAAGGCATTTCCTTGATTCTTTGAGGAGCATGTATCATTACTTTTCTTGTTACAAGATTCTCAGGTGTAATTTTTGGTGTATTTTCGGGAGTCAGGGCATGTTTGTTTGTTTGTTTTCTTTTATTTGCTCTAATGAAATTGAGTATTGGAAGTTTTTCCCACTTGGTTAGACTATAATAAATTTAGTTTAATCCTTTATCCAAGTGTAAGCAAAAAACAAAGTTTTCACCTGTAGTATCTTCAAGACTGAGGCAACTCGTTGTAAAGGTGGACCAAGATCTCATCACGCCTTGTGTTATATTTCCCATAATGCAAAGCACATCTTCTTGCAGACATGTATAATGCTATTTATTAAGGAAAGGGCCCACACCATTCAGTAATGTAATTGTCAGGTGAGACAGTCATACTTGTTAATGTCCTCTTAGGGACTCTTTTTTTTTTTTTTTTTTTTTTAACCATTATCTTCTCAGCTTAAGGATATGAAATACACTACTTGAGCTTCTGAATCTCTTTCTCGTCCTTCTTTTTTGGTATTTTTTATGCGCTTCATTGCTACAGTGCCCAGATGGCAGAGCCACAATAGGTAGTTTGAGTATGTCTGTATTTCTGGCATATGAGCAGTATAAAAAATTTGGAATGTAGTCAGAGTAGAAAATTGAGATATCCTGCTTTCAGTGATCTAAGATATTAAATGTAAGGAAGATATTCCTGGTTAGTACCAGAGCACCACCCTATATATGAGAATATGAATTATTCTTAGTCAACTCAATATTTTAATTCAGAGAAATTCTTTTTGTAAGGAATATTGAGGAGGTTCCACAAATGTGGGGATTATCATAATCGATATCCCACTCCCCTCCAAAGTTATGTTACATGGAAGAGTTGCCCGGAGTTTTTCTGGAAAGATGTTTTGGCTAAAATATCTCCTGAACACAGTTTTAAACCAATTTGGGGATCCTGCAAACTCTTTTGGATAAAGAAGAATGACATCAGACAACATTGACAAGTATATTTAAAAACCATGAGATATTTTCCGGAGTGTCAATATTTTTTTTTTTTAATTCTTTGTTTCAGAAAAAGGGTGGATTGAGGATTATTAGGGTCCTGATGTATTTGAGGGTGAATTACACATATCTAAAGGAGGAGAATTCAGTGCCAGAGCTTCTGCGAATTATAGATCCACACACAGATACCCACTATCTAATAATAAATGACTGTTTCATTTAGTGTTTTTTATATTATTATTCATTTTATATATTTTTCTGTTTTTATTTTATGTTTTACATAATCTGCAAACCCTGCTCTAGAGAACAAACATGGAACTTTCTCAAGCCACTTCAGGAATTGAATAAGCAAGGTAGTGATCTCGCACTGGGTGATGAAATTCATTTCCCACCTGAAGATGGTCACAACGAAATATCCCCACAGTAGGATTTTATGGAGAGTAAATATGCTCAATAAATATATCATCATCAAATTCCTGCCATGTACCCTCAAGGGGTGTACAGGATATGACAGTACTACATGAAAAAATTACATCATTACTAACTTCCTATCTACAATTTTCCTCCAAATCAGTCTGTTACTTGTCAAGACTCCAACATTATCAGATCTTATATTTCTATCGTCTAAGGCACTTTGTACCGTATCAATCCACCTATATCTTGGTCTTCCTCTGGGTCGTTTTGCTGCCAACCTGGGAGAGAACACTTGTTTTGCTAATCTTTCCTCACCCATTCTGTTTAAGTGACCATACCACCTGAGATTAGCTCAGCTAACGCATTCCTGGATGCTGACAATGTCAAGTTCTTTCCTATTATCTTCGTTGTTTACATGATATTACCATTGATGCCATCTGTTCATGCCTCTAATCTTTCTCAGGATTCTCATATCTGCGGTCTCTAGTCTTTGGTCAAGTGTTTTACTTCTGACCCAGCTCTCAGATCCATAAGTTAAAACTGGTTTGAACAGTCTTGTATACGGCTAATTTAGTGTTCGACTAATTTCTCTCTTATTCCATATGAATTTATTCAATTGACTTCCTACTCTACCAGCTTTATTGATTCTGTTGTCTATTTCCATATTGAATTTACCATCTTCACTAAAAATCATGCCTAAGTAGGTGAAATGTTTTACTCGTTCCACAGGTTCTCTGTTCACAATGCAGTTGACATTTTCAACGATTTTGCCTACTTTCATTGTCTTTGTCTTTTTATTGCTGACCTTCATACCATATATTAGTGATATTAATGCCTTCATTGAGTTGCACTCCCTAGCAACAATAAAAACTGTCCCATCCACACACAGTTTCTCCAGATGGTATTTTTCTCACTTATTGGAGATTCCTCCCCCCCCCCCCCCCAGCAAATACTTCTATAATTCATTAATGTCTATGTGCTGGGGAACTCTGATCTAAACGAGATTTTGCAGAAAACAATTGAAGAAACACTAATATGAAAAATGAATAACTGTGGAGGAGGTGTGCATCCTTGTCTTACATCTGATTTTATATCAAACCATCTTCTTATACCTTCTTTAATTCTAATTGTTGCCTTGCATTTCTCAAATATGTGAACCTCATGACACCCTCTATTTCACCTGAACCAGCTTGCAATTTATAATTCAGGACCTCAATCACAAATCTCATAAATCGATAACATGCTATAAGACCCGGATGGAAATATCAAAATTGGAGATAGGGAGATCACAAATACCTTCATTTTCAAAATATAAGCAAACTAGTGATGTATACTAGCAGAGATCAGATAATATCAAAACAAGCTCGACAGCAGAAAAATGCGGCAAATTCTGCAAAATATAAAAACAAATTATTCTGGGATCCATTTACAATCTCTGAATTGAGAGATGCCTTGGAGAGACTAGATATAAACAAATCATGTGGACCAGATAACATACAAGAAATTATGATCAAGCATTTTCCTCCCCTAGCCCTAGATTGGCTACTTCACCTATAAAACTATATCCTAAAACAAGGAAAAGCTCCAAAGGACTGGAAGAGAGCCACAATCATACCAATTTTGAAGCCTAACAAACCTCAAGGCCAACCAGGAAGTTATCGACCAATTTCACTGACTTCAATTCCAATCAAATTGATGGAAAAAATGATGATACTCCAACATTTGAATTACTATCTAAAAAAAATAATATACTACCCCATTTTCAGGCTGCCTTTAGAAGAAATCACTCCACAACTGATCGACTTTTCTACTTAACCCAGATAATTCAAGATAACTTCCAGATCAAACCTACCAAATCCACCATTGCAGCTTTTATAATTTTAGCAATGCTTTTAACAAGGTGTGGAGGCAGAAACTCTTTTCCAAATTTTGTCATATCGGAATAGAAGGGAAAGTTCTAAACTGGATTTATGACTTTCTAAGAAACAGAACAATAATACCTTTAACATAACAGAATAACATAATACCTTTTCCAAGAAAGTCGACTCAAAATGCTGCCTTTTTCAAGGCAGCATTTTGAGCCCACTTCTTTTTTCCATCTACTTAAACGACTTAGACTAAAATATAAATAAAGAAACAAAGATGGCTATGTTTGCTGATGATTTGGTCTTATTCTCAGCTCACAGTAGAAGGTCTTATTCTGACCTGCTGTTTCTAAGCTGAGAAACAGCAGATCACCTAAACAAAGCCATTGAATGTTTATCTACATACTGTGAAAACCAAAAAATCAAAATTTACTCCACTAAATAAGAAATGTGTGTATTTACCATTAATAACCAACTCAGAAAGTGGAGACCAAATATTAAGCTAAACAATCAACTAATTACATTTAATGAAAACCCCAAATACCTTGAAGTTATTCTGGATCCATCACTAAGCTTCAATAAACATATCAGTACTATTGCAGTCAGAGCAAAAAGAAGATTAAATATTATTATTATGGACAACTCCAAGGAGTCCTTAGACTTATTGAGGGAGGCCCCTAAACATCATATCAAGAACAACTATTTGGCATTTGCACAGTATCTATCATACTTTGCTTTAAATTCATTTACAGTCATGGCACCCACAACAAACTCTGGCAGCTTATTCCACTCATTCACCACTCTCTAAGTAAAAAACCTAATTCTAACACCCTTGATAACTACACTCTTGCTCAGTTTCCATGGATGGCCCTTAGTTCTCCCATCACCAGACCAGCTCTGAAAAATTTCCTCTGAATTAATCTTGTAAAAACCCTTCAGTAATTTGAATGTCTCAATCATATCACCCCTTTTCCCCCTATCACCCAATTTCTGTAACCCACAGATCCTCAACCTGTTCTCGTAAGGTTCATTCCATAGACCAGCTATCATCTTGGTCACTCGCCTCTGGATCCTCTCTACCTCCTCCCTATCAAGAGTTTGTTGTGGGGCACAGTAGTCAAGATGGGGGTCTTATCAAGGCTCGATAAAGAGGAGCGATAACTTGTTTATCTCAGCTCGTCAAAGTATTCTTCAGTATCTGAGGTAGTACAACAAACAAGTAGCAAAACACAATGTAAACAACAAAAGAATTTCAACAATACCACCGAAAAACACTTGTATCCACACTGAAAAAAATGCAGCACAATTTGCGACAAAAAAGACACACTTATATCCAGCTGTGGAGGTCATCATGATAGTAGTGCATTAGTTCTTTTTTATCTGTTACACTTTGAACTGTTTTCACAGTTACATGATTGTAGTAATGCCTTGTCAAAGTTTATGCTCTCAGGATGCTTGTTTAAAATCTCCTGAAATATCAGCATCTTAATAAATATCCTCTTTATTTTTATGTACCTCACACACAGCATTAATATGTTATAGGGTCTTGTACCTATCATGTGTATGGGATAAATATATATATATATATATATATATATATATATATATTTTTAAATTGTTTTTATGTAGCATTGTGAATCAAGAGTAATAAAAATGTAACATTAATCATAGCCGACATCTAATCCTTTATACATGTACCATATTTATTCGAACATAACTCGCACTTTTTTCCCCAAAACTGATTCCTTCCATCTCGATGCATATGATTGGTGTGATATTAACAAAAGATTGCGCCACTCAATAAAAATGGCAAACCGATGATTGTTGAGTTGAAATGCTGGTTCTCTTCAGCTGAACAAAATATCTGAAACTGCCATAACAGCATTCACTATCTCTTTCTTAAAGTGTTAACCATTTTTCATATGCGAGGTATATGCAAAACGTTTCATTTCCTTTTTCATAAAGTAAAATCAGGGGTGCGAGATATACGTGAGGGTGAGTTATATTTGAGTAAATATGGTATATATAACCTCAGGGATGCAAATAACACCTGAGGTTTTTTTTTTTTTTTTTTTTTGTGATAATTTTCTTAGACTTATCTTAAGTTGAATAAACAATTTGTTAATTCTAATATAAGTATATATTCTGTTACAGGTATCAAGAAATCTTTTACAATATAATTATTGGGGAAATATTTATATTTTATTACTTCAATCCAGTAGAGGGTAACACCAGATGGAGACAGTTAACATTTTACTCCATAATGTTTCTGGAAAACCTTGTTTTTTTAAGTGTATGGTATGTGTATGCTGATCCATGCATTTGGTATAAAGAATTAGCACCCATTGTGTGTTCCTTCAGCTTCTGTTTTGGATTGATTTTAATGGTAAGTAAATATTCAGCTGATCGGCTTGTCTGTATTTTGAAGAGATAATCTTTAAAACGTTTTTGTTTATTTTTATTATTCTAAGATTGTGCATTAGCTCTTATTACAGAAATATGCAGAAGCAGGTGCTACCATTTGGGAAAGGTATGCAATAATTTTTTCCATTTTGTTGGAATTAGGTCTTGACAAAATGTTAGATAAAGCAGATGCTAAATCTTATGAAATAAAAGGGCTAGATTTCTGGTCTACATTAAGCAATGATAGGGAAGAGAACAGATGAATTGATAATAAGAACCTTCATGAAGTCACAAGACTAATTGTGAGAGGGCCATCCTAGTTAATCTTATTACAAAATCTATTGTAGTCTTAAATTTTACTATCTGCACTCTGATTTGGGTAAAGATCATTGCTGTCCCATCTAGTTGTTTATATATTTTTTCCTTTCCTTAAGAAATAATCTAAATAAATGGTGAATTTGAATAATTCACTTATGTCAGAAGAGCATTGTGACTTAATAAGGTCGAGTCTTTCTTTTAAGGTTACACGGTCATCGCCATTCATATTTACGAATTTAGGGACACAAAACACAGATGTTGAAATGATTATTTTACTAATTCTTAATAAAATAACACTTGACATTTCGACCCCTGTATTGAGGTCATCATCAGAAGTATACATGTGTATAGGGAACCAAGCTACATGCTCTTGCACTCTATAAAGTATAATTAAATCTATGCTGTTAATTAATCTGTTTCTTAGCCTGACCTCTAATGATAATTAAATAAAATTAAATAAAATATTAATAAATAAATTAAATAAAATACAATAAACTCTGCTAAAGTCTTCATGTACTAAGATTCTTCTGGATTTGTACAGTTCAGATTGTTATACTACGATTTTCTTCAGGACTTGTACATTTCAAGTTGCTAGTGAATGTTAAGGGAAGAAAAAAAAAAACACTTCACCAAGTCTTCTTGTAGTGGGATTTTTCTTTGGCTTGTTCTGGTTGCTATAAAGGTTGCAAACGGGTCCTCCACATTCTTGGAATGGTTAGGCCATCATTTTTGTTCAGATTTGGATTATGTTTGAGCATTTCACATGCTTCTTTAAATTTCTTTTCTTCTCGAACCAGGTTTTGGTGTGGTGTAAGAACTTGGTATTTTTCCAATCAATTCTGTGGTATGTTTGGAGTGCGTGGTCTGAAAGGCCGGTTTTTCCAAAATGGAGGTATTAATGTGCCGTTTGTGTTCATCCTTCCTAATTGGGATCGTTCGCCCTCTTTCCCCTATGTATGGTAGGTTACATGTGAATTTTGTCGAGGGGGTTAAAGATGGTTTTGATGTTGTATTTGTGTAGTATGTCTATTTTTTCAGAAATGCCTCTAACATAAGGTATGGCAATAGCATTCTTGAAATCTTTTTTGTTTTTACTAGTATCTCTGTGCAGGATCTTGTGAATAGTTTTTTTACTTTATCCATTTTTTATAAATGTATGGTTGATGATCTTGTATTCCTGGTTTAGATGTTCATTTGAATAAATAGTTTGAGGGTTTTTAAGGGTGCTTATGACACCTAGTTTTTGTGATGGGTGGTGATATGAAATTTTGTGTACGTACTGGCCTGTGTGTATAGATTTGCAGTAGACTGAGAAGGAGAGACAGCCTGAGGGAAGACTTGTGACGAGTGTATCTAGGAATGGAAGAGAGTTTCTTTTTTCATTTTGATGGTGAATTAGATACATTTGTGTTGTTTGTTCAGGTGGCTAAGGAATGTATTTAGTGCTTCGTGGCTGTGGGGCCAAATAATGTAAAAATATCATTGACGTACCTGAGCCAAATTTTTGGCTTTTGGCACTCTGACTCTAGAGCTCGTTGCTCAAAGTCTTCCATATAAAAGTTTGCTATGGGGGGGGGGGGCAGTGGTAAGCCCATAGCTGTACCCTCTTTTTGAAGGTAAAAATTGTTTTGCAACATGAAATATCCATAGCGGAGTACATAGGCAGAGAGCCATGATATGTTGTCTGGAAATATGTTCTGTAGGAGCAAGATTGTATCACTGATTGGGACATTGTTGAAAAGGGAAGTTATGTCAAAGCTGACTAATAAATCTAGGTCATTGAGTGTAATGTTTTTAATTTTGTTTATGAAAAATGTGTATTTTTTATGTAGGAAGGGGACTGACCTACCAATTCCTTGAGTGTGGCCGCTAATTTTTTGGCTAGGGTAATTTGGGCTGTCGATTCCTTCAACAATCGGAGGTAATAGTGTGTTTGCTTTGTGTATTTTTGACAGGCAATAGATTCTGGACCCCCGGGCATAATGAGGTATTAGTTTTTTTTGTTGTTTCTTCTGGCCATGTGTTAACAGATTTAATTAATTCAGTTGTTTTCTTTTTGATGCGTTTCTTGGGGTTGTAGTTTACCGTTTGATAGGTGTTGTGATCCAATATCAAATGGTTCGTTTTTTCTATGTAAGTTGTTTGATCTAAAACGACAGTGCCATTCCCTTTATCTGTTTTTGTGATTATAATATCTTGGTTATTTTCTATTTTTATTTTTATTTATTTTTTTATTTTTTATTTTATTTTATCTTATTTAATTATCACTAGAGGTCAGGCTAAGAAACAGATTAATTAACAGCGTAGATTTAATTTACCTTTATAGAGTACAAGAGCATGTTGCTTGGTTCCTTATACACATGTATCCTTCTGATGATGACCTAAATACAGGGGTCGAAACGTCAAGTGTTATTTTATTAATAATTAGTAAAATAATCATTTCAACACGTGTGTTTTGTGTCCTTAAATTCGTAAATATGAATGCTGATCACCGTGCAACTTTAAAAGAAAGAGTCATCATAATCCATGGAGATGTGACCCACAAGCAGTGCAGCCTCTATGGTAAGCTAAAGATACGTGTTTCCTTGTTAACTAATTGACTAGCCTTTTTGAAACGATGTAGAGACAGCAACTTAATACTCAACTACATTAAACTAAAGAAGAAGCTTAAATCAGCTAAAGCGCTCCGTATCTATGCCCAGTTGGAAAAAGCATTGTTAAGGGAACAGATCCACGAGGCCCAAAAAAACCTTGCATTTACCCAAGCCAAAGTTCTACAACTTAAATTAGAGCTATCCAACTACATTAATCCAGAAATTTGGGATATTTTAGACAAGATCACAGACAACTCGACCAAGCACCTATTACTGAAAAACAAGGAAAAATTAATAATGAAGTTTCAAGCACTACAACAACAACATGAAAACACAAGACAATCAGGACGCCATAATGAAAGGAGCAGCCAATCACCCACAAACGAAGTTAGGAGCAACCAACCACCATCGGACCATAGATTTAATTTACCTTTATAGAGTGTGAGAGCATGTAGCTTGGTTCCCTATACACATGTATCCTTCTAATGATGACCTCAATACAGGGGTCGAAACGTCAAGTGTTATTTTATTAATAATTAGTAAAATAATCATTTCAACATGTGTGTTTTGTGTCCCTAAATTTGTAAATATGGATAATAAGGTCAAGGGTCTGTAGTGGACAAAGAAGTAATATCAAAACTAGCCTTGTCTGAATCTTTCAGGTTAAGATTTTTTATTAATGTTGTAAAGTGAATAGAACTTTTGATAAAGGAGAGTGAGTTGCTCATGAATGTGATGAAAATGATTTTTTAAGTTGTTTGACAAGTCTTTGGGTGGGATTGTCTATACTGTCATCTGTTGGTTGAAGGGAGGAAAAAAGATGGAGTCAACTTTCAGCAGTGCTATGACATAAGAATTTGGAGGAGGAGAGAGAGAGAGAGAGATGGTAGTGGTGCATGGGAGGTGGTCAAGGGGTGTTTGAAGAAAGCAGCATCAGATTACACAGTGTGCCCATTAAGTAATGAGACAACAATTATTATATCAAAACAAAGAACTATATTTGGAATTGTTAATTACACAGATTCAAAATAATCTCTCTCCGACTCTACAAAATGTTTACATCTTTCGTACAGGCATTCGAAGGCACAGTGAAAGTCTGAATGGTATCCTCCCTCAATCTCTGGGTCACTCTGCATTGGATGTCCTCACTGTAGCTGAAGTGCTCCCCTTTCAAGGCACACTTCATCTTTGGGAAGAAGAAAAAGTCTGGGGGAGCCAAATTTGGCAAATGGGGGCATGGAAATGTTCAGTCATACAGATTGACTTCTAAGCCAGAAACTGCTTCACAGACAGCACACAGTGTGCGTGCGCATCATCGTGCAACAGAAATTAATTGTTGTTGTGGAACAATTCTTTCCTGACACGTCACATGTGGGCTTACATATGTTGCATTACTCTTAAATAATACTGACCATTCACTGTGGTGGTGCCCTCAGGAACGGTGGATAAATCCTGCAGCATCAAAAAAAAAAAAAGATCATCGTCTTGACACATGATTTTTGTGCAATCTGACTTTCTTCTTCTGGGGAGATGTTCCACGGCATTTCATTTCTGATTCAAACTGAAAACACCAACTTTCATCACTGATCACAATTCTTTGCAACACATCACGATCTTGATCAACTGCATGAATGAAATTTTGACTACATGCAACAAACTGGTCTCTCTGTTCATGTGTCAACGTGTACAGCACAAACATCAAACAAATCTTCCTCTTGAGCAAATCTCTTTTTAAGATTAATCTGGCCATTTCCTTACTGATGCCAAGCTATACAGCAAGTAGCCTACTGGTTATTCGCCTATCGTGGGCAACAATTTCACTAGCTTTCATGCCATTTTCATTTGTCTGTGTAGAAACTGGTCATCCACCACATGTTCATCCTCCAGGGACTCTCTCCCTTCTTTAAATGTTAAAAACCAGTGGAAAACCTGTGCATGGCTCAGTCAGTCATCAGCATAAACATTTTAAGGTCTTTCTTTCTTTAGGTCTTGGTACACTTCTGTAGCAGTTTTTCCTAATTTACAGTAAAATTTTATCTTTGCTCCATGATGCAACTTCTGACACACTCTACTCACACACTCTTCAACGGTTGCCACACAAAAACTGCTGCATCACCCAACTTGAAAGTTGCACCTGTGCAACACACTCTAGCAGTCAAATCTATAAACACATTTTATTACTTTTATTCAAAGATCTGTCCTGTAAAAAAAAAAATCAATCTCATTACTTAACAAGCACATTGTGTATATACCCAGAGTCAGAAGGATAAATCAGGTGGGAGTTAGATGGATGAATAGCATCATTAAGCAGTCACCTTGCCCATGAGCAGTACAAGCACAGGCAAGAATGGTGATCTTATATAATGAAGAAGGTCAAGGCTAATTATAAGAGAAAGCCAGAAGCCAAAAGAAATTCTAAAGAGTTATTTTGCTATATGCGGAATAAAAGACAGAATGACTATGGAAGGATGACTTTAAAAAATGCTGATGGTGAGGAGGTAACAGAAGCAAACCAAGTAGTCTTGTGAATTACTGAGTGAGCATTTTGTGGGTGTGCCATCTAGGTGATAATGTTGTAGTGCCAGATGTGGTATTGACTGATGGAAGATTGGAGATATTGAGGTGCTTAGAATATTGCAGCACTTCAATACAAACACAATGATGGGATTAGATGGCATCTTGGCCTATGTATTATGAAAATGTGCAAATGAATTATCAACTCCTCTGACCAAGATGTTTAATTTGAGCCTAAGTACTGTCAAGGTGCCAATGGAGTGGAAAGAGGACAAAATAGTCCCACTGCATAAAGGAGGCTCCAAGACAAAAGTAGCAAATTATTGACTAATCAGCATCTCAGAAGCAGTGATTAAAGTGTTGGAGAAATTGGTGAAAAACAGTTCAGGACTGAGTGGATAGGAATAAGATACTTTCAATGTGACAACATGGTTTTGTGAACGATCAGTCTTGCCTTGGTAATTTACTTACTTTTTTATAATAGTGACAATGGATTTGGATAAGGGAAATAGCTACTCAGTGATATTGCTAACTTTGCAAAGGCATTTGACAGGATTCTGTTGCATAAATTAGAGCGGATGGATTAGGATATTAAGTAACCTTGATGTTATTAAGACTGTAGGACTAGATGGAATAATTATTATTATTAGTACGAGCAACTCCAAGGAGTCGGCAGACTCATCGAGGGAGGTCCTAACTTCATGCCAAGAACAACTATTCAACGTTCACACAGTATCTATCATACCTCGCCTTGAACTCATTCACCGTCATGACACCCACAACAGACTCTGGCAGCTTATTCCACGCATTCACCACTCTCCAAGCAAAAAACCTAGCTCTAACACCCTTGCTAACCACATTCTTGCCCAGCTTCCATGTATGGCCCCTAGTCCTCCCACCACCAGTCCTATTCTCAAAAATATCTTCTGAATTAATCTTATAGAAACCCTTTAGTAATTTGAATGTCTCAATCATATCATCCCTTTTCCACCTATCAACCAATTTCAACATGTTCTCACAAGGTTCATTCCATAGACCTGCTATCATCTTGGTCACTGGTCTCTGGATCCTCTCTGTCTCCTCCCCATCAAGAAGAAACTCTGGTGCCCATATTTGGGCACAGTAGTCCAGATGGGGTCTTATCAAGGCTCAATACAGAGGAACAACAACTTGTTTGTCTCTGCATGTTAAAGTATTTTTCAGAAGCCAAGTGATTTGATGAGCTGATTTGGCCACTTTTGTGATGTATCCCCAATCCATCAACATTCCCAAATCCCTGGCCTCATCAATCTCCTGGAGTACGGTTCCACCAGTGTAATATACTGCTGCTAATCTTTTCACCCCAAAATGCATAACCTTACACTTTGCCACATTAAATTGACATCCATTTTCCTTAGCCCAGTCCTCCAAACTATCCAAATCATCTTGCAAAATTTTGACATCCTGTGCACTCACTATTGCTCTACCCAACTTTCCATCATCAGCAAACAAGTGAACACTTCCTCTCAGATCCTTTCCTATATCGTTAATGAACAAATTAAACAGCAGTGGTCCAAGAACAGAACCCTGTGGCACACCACTAGTCACAGCCCATCTTTTGGACTCTACTCCTGAATAAACCACTCTCTGATATCTCTCCATCAACCACCCTCCTATCCATCTCACCAACCCTATATCCAACCCCATATGCTGCAGTTTACTGATTAGAATTCCATGTGGCATCCTGTCAAAGGCCTTAGCAAGATCCAGTAGAATCACTGTAAACCCATTACCCTTATCCAGTTCAGCCATCACCGTGTTATAAAACGTGAGCAAGTTAGTGAGGCATGATCTACCCTTCACAAAACCATGTTGTCCCCCATACGGTATCCCATTTTCATCTATCCAATCCTGTATTTTTCTCCAAGACCTTGACAACGATTCCTGATATGCTAATCGGTCGGTAATTTACAACAGCAGTCTTGGAACCTCCTTTATGCAGTGGAACTATTTTCTCCTCTTTCCACCCCCTCGGGACTAACTCAGACCAAGACTCAAAAAAAAACATGACAGTTCTTTAGCCGCTTCACGTACAACATGAGCTGGTATACCATCCAATCCCACAGATGTATTGACATTGAGCTTTTGTAATAGACTATTCACCACAATTCCCGTATAATCTATTGGTTCATTCATTCCTGCAATGTCACCACCTGGATGATATACTCTTGCAAAGTGCTCGCTCAGTAATTCAACTATATCAACTGATTCAGTTACCTCCCCACCATCGGCATTCTTTAAAATCATTCTGCCATATACATTTTTTCTTTTATTTGCAAATATTGAAAAAGCTGTTTGGGATTCTTTCATAATCTGTTTTTGCTTTTTTTACCACACTTGTTACCCTTCTGGCCTGTGCTTTATACCGTTCATGTGCCTGCTTGTCACCTTTCTCCTTAAATTTCCTGCATAGTTGTTTCTATTTTTGCAGCTCAAACTTAATGGTGTTATTCATCCATTTAACTGCTACTTGATTTATTCTTCGGACTCTAGGTATACAGTCAGCCATTGGCTCATGCAAACACTTCTTAACCTCCTCCCATGCACTATCAACATCTAGCCCTTGCAGTTTTACATTCCATGGCACTGAACCAATCAAACTCCAAAGCTTGTCATACTTACCAGCCCAATAATTCCAAATGTACCCTGTCTTAATTGTAAATTCCATATCTGTAGCCACCTCTCAAATCAAGACCCTATGAAGACTCTCACCAATTGGTGGCAACGTGGTCATATTCGTTACAGCCAAATCCTCAGATGCAATTACTAGGTGAAGCACTCTCTGACCCCTAGTATTTTCCATTACATGCAGTCGCAGATAGTTATTACTTAATAACCACGTAAAATCCAATTCCTTCCTCCCTCTCCTCCTTCCAATCAATGTTACCATAGTTGAAATCTCCCATAATAATTACTCTCCTTCCAGTCATTTCTTCTATTTGCTTATGCATTCTATCTCCACCTCCTTGGCTGTAGCTCATCAGCTATCATCAATAACACTCCTCCCCCCATTTAATTCTCTCTGTCACTCTTGAACACACCATACCCTTCACATTCAATCCCACCAGCTATGTCATGTTCTGTCAGCCATGTTGCACTAATGCCAATAACCTGTGTCCTGGAAGTGCCAACCAAGGCCAAAAATTCTTCCTTCTTGTTCCTAATACTTGTGGCATTAGTATACATGAATTGCAGAAGCCCATTTGTCCCATCCATATTTTGATGCCTTATACTAACTATCCCATTCTGATTTGTTGTCTTTCGTACTCGCTCAGGCATATTACACACATTCATACACTCAACTGTCTCCATAAAGTCTGCATATCTACTCCCCCACCCCCTTTAATAACTCTAGTTTCCCTGATTCTGCACATCCACTACATTCCACAACACCCTTTCAAGTCTCCGTACACCAAATCCATTCAAATGTAAACCATTCATCTTGTATGAATCCTTTCGCCCATCAAACTCACTCCACAAATTCCACACAACTCCTCATGCATAATTCACGCATAAAGTCATTAGCAATTATGGCCCTCTTATACTCTTCACTGTTATACCGCAGCAACAGACTCACCATCCTAACTCTCTCACTCTTCTCTTTTGCTGCCTCAAGCAATTCTTTCAAATCCTCTCTCATAGCCATTTTGTCTCCTTTCAAATCATTTGTACCTACTACTACTATCAATTCTTTCACCTGCTGATTTTGCATTCTAATTGACTCACATCCTTAACGTTTGCACCAGGTTGGTACAATTTTGTTAAATTCTCAACTATCACACCTCTTACTAAAGAATCTCCATACAACACTCGCTCTTTCATTTTGTTTACACTCACTATCATACTCTTATTTTTCCTATCATACTTTTGCCGTTTATTAGTCGGTACGCTCGGCAAACGTTTTTGCCAACGCTCCAGCTGCCGATTTACCCTGTGTATCGCTCCGCGTAACCATGCGATCTCACTCATTGCATCAGTCTCATCATTTTTATTTTCCGTTAATTCATTCATTCGTACTGTATGTTTACCTTCATTCTCACTTTCAATGCCACTCTCACAGCTATCTGGTACTACCTCGCATATCACTATTTTCTACATTCTCACTTTCAACAACGATATCACTCTCACGACCTGAAACACTCTTTAAATCCTCACATTCCTTACACTTTCTGCACACATTCACTCTTCTATCGTTGTTTAACCAGACTCCAACCGCTCTCCTCAATGCATACATTTCGCAAACAGTACATTGAATCAAATCCTTTAAATTAAAATTTTTAGACAAACATGGCGACCTGGACGCCATCTTTGTATTCCTCTTTATGGGGATCATGTGCATAAATAATCATATCTATCAATTTACTAATTAAAATACTCAGAAAATACACAAAAATCACCCAGACACACTAAGATACGAAAAGTAAATAATACTATGTAAGTTTCAAGCAACTTTACCAATTATTATTCCAAATAACACTTATCTGTTCAGCAGCTCTCTACAAACACTACACACCATGTAACTCTAGTGGCTAATGTGACCACATAATAACCACATATGTTATTGAAATGTGCAAAAGAGCTCGCAGTGCCCTTGACTTGGTTGTTCAACAGAAGTCTGGCAACGGGAGCAGCTCCACAAGATTGGGAGGAAGGAAAAATAATGCTACTGCATAAGGGAGAATCCAAGTCAGTAGTGTCAAACTGTAGGACAGTATGTATATCAGGTATAGTGGTGTAGGTGTCAGAGAGGTTGGTTAGAGAGAGAATATAAACCTGGATTGATGAGAATGGAGATGTTTTGAGAGAGCAGCATGGGTTAAGGGGAAGATGCTTTATTAACTTGGTTACATTTTATAATAGGATGAATAGTGTATTCAATGGGAGGGGGGGAGGGTGCTTATACAGTAATTTATTTGGATTTTTCTATAATATTTGATCAAGCACTGCATAATAAACTACTGTTAGAATTCAGCATGATAGGGATAGATAGTCATTTTGTAGCTTGGTTACAAGTATTTGACTGATAGGAGCCAATGAGTTATGCATGGAATGCAGCAAAGGGTGAAAAGTTCTGTTCTGGAACCACTGTTGTTTAATTTCTATGTCAGTGATATACAGGGTGATTCTGAATTATTGTTGGGGTTTCTGTGGCCTATAATTTTCAAACTGGAAAAAACAAAATAAAATTGCTTACAGAATATGAAAGTCTAACTCAAAAAGTTTTATTACCTATAGAATTAATACGCAGAATGCTAAACAACTTAAGCATGCGTACCCTTCTTGGCATGTAAGATGGCCAAGCAATCATCAATTTCCCTCCTAATGTTCTCCATCATTTGCTGTGCAACTGATTCTACAGCAACAATTCTGGTCTTCAGTTTATCGAAGGAGGTCACAGGGATTTGATAACCAGTGTCCTTCACATATCCTCACAGGAAGAAATCAAGCAGTGTGATATCGGGTGAGTGCAGAGGTCATGGAATTGATCCACTACGCCCAACCAGCATCCAGGAAAATGCATATCAAGAAATTCTCAGACAATAAGAGCCCAATGTGGCAGTGCTCCATCTTGTTGGAACACCACATTTTGGCCAATGATCTTCCAACTGGGATAACAGATACAACTTTAGCATGTCCAGTTAGTTCGCTCATGTCACTGTTTTTCCTGCAAAGATAAAGGGCCCCAAAACTTCCAAACATGACAAAATACACAGACCTTCACAGATTCACCTTTGGACTATCTCTTTCAAATACTTGAATGGCATGAGGGTTTTCTGATGCCCATATTCTGCAGTTATAATTTACCCTTCCTGATATGCAAAACATTGCTTCATCACTAGATATCCATCTCCAGCGGTAATTTTCATCAGCTTCAACTTTTGACAAAATGTCTTGGGCAAATGGGGAAACAGCAAGGTTTAACATTGGCTGTAAAGCCTGCACAATCTGCAGTTTATAGAAATTTAGTTGAAGGCAGTTATGAACAACCCTCCAAACAGTTGTTTGTGGTATGCCTAACTGCAAAGAAGCTCATCTAGTTAATTTTTTGTGGGCTTCAATAAAATGCTTCCTGGATTTGATCAATATTTTCCTGTGAAGTGCTTGGTCTTCCAGCTCCTTTTTGGTGCTGAACACTACCAGTCTCTTGAAATTGCTTTAACCAATGTTGGATAGCATTATCTGAAGGTGGATGTTTTCCATACTGAGTTCTATAATATGATGCTGCGTTGTGATAACAGACTTTGTTTTGAAAAACCAAAATACGTACGCTGTCTTCTCTTGAATAGTTGCCATTTTGAAATATGACGTAATATTATCTCCCAGACATTAATATGCCGAATACAGCATTGCCAAATAAAAATTTTTGAATTATTATTATGTGACACCTCCAAGGAATTTAAAGACTCATCGAGGGAGAGTGTGCTAACAGCATCGAATGATTGATCCCCTTCCAACTACTAACTTTTTGCAAGCCATTAGTAGCAGAAGCTCTACCAATCGATCAACCTTTGGTTACATTTCCATATTCTGTAAGAAATTTTATTTTGTTGTTTCCAGTTTAAAAATTATAGGCCACAGAAACCCCGACAATAATTTAGAAATGCTCTGTATTTCACAGTGGGAAAGGAGGAAAGGAGATATCTGTTGTTTACTGATGATGCTAAATTACAAAAAGTAGTCTCAGGAGCTCTGATGTGTTCTTGTTACAAGAGAATTTGAATAGGTTGAATTGGTACTTTGAGTTGAAGAATGGGGATGTCATTTCATTGTTGCTGAATGTAAAGTTATACACTTTTTTGGCCGCACTGGAAGAACTTTGCTTCAAGAAGTGGAAGAGATAAGTGATCCTGGGGATCTTGGTGGATAGGAACTAAAGCTCAGAGAAAACATTGTGAATGTTGTAAGGGTACCCAGAAAATTGTTACTATAATGTGAAGAATGCTGACATGTATGGGTAAGGATGTGATAGTTCCACTGTATAAAGTGCTAGTTAGGTCTCATTTGGGTTTCTGTGCACAGATCTGGTCACCTGGCTGTATTGGTGATAAGGAAACGCTGGAGAGAGAGTGTGCAGAAGCAAATAATTCACTGTCTTAGGGCTCTGGAATATTGAGTGTTAGGACAGATTGAGGGAATGTAGTCTTCAGAGCTTGGCAGATAGGAGAAGGAGAGATGGTATTATTGAGACATATTACTTGGTGAGAGGAGTGAATGAATGGATGCATTATGTGATGAGTGCAACATTGAATGTGTTCAAAGCAAGGTATGATAGTTATTGTGGTCTGTCAGTGTTCGACCTCCCACAATGAGTCTTCAGACTCCATGGAAGATGGGAAGTAATGCTAATATTAAAATTCAAATTTTTAATGTTAACTTCTTCTCCGTGCCCATCTATTATATTAGGTCAAACCATAATCAAACCTTTTTCGTGTGAGAATGTCTTTTAAAAAAATGGTTCAAATCATGAATATTGAAAAAATAGAAAAAAAAATATTAATAATAAAAGAAGCCTATTAAATATAATAGGGTTCTTTCATTTCTTTTACAGCATTATGAAATTAGCCTTCATTAAAGGAAATTTTAATAGAATTAGCTGGTTAATTCTGAGAGAATTAACTTTTTAATTTATTCAATTAACAATACTTTTCTATGTTGTTAGTTGCATGTATTCATAAGCTGCCTGTTTCATAACAAGTAAAACCTGGGTTACCAAAAGTTACGTTTATCATAATTTACAGCTTTGTTATCACCATTAACTGTAATAATAGAAATTGTTTAATCTTTTGGCGATGTTAGTTTTATATTTAAAAAAAAAGCTTTGTTTCTTTCTTCACCTTCTAGAGAATATATTATGTTTTCCTGCATCCAAGTAATTATATCACTTCCTCGACAAATTCAGAAGAAAGGAAGGATCCTGAAGGGAGTAATGAAGAAGGGAAAGAAAATTTAATCCATCCTGAAGAGAATAATACTCGTGAAACTGCTGTATGATTTATGCTAATTTAAGCAGCATTGTTTAACCTATCATGCTCAATCTTTCAGATGCACTTGTTTGGTAAATCATTATGGATGTTTATTTTAATTGAATATATATATATTCAATTAAAATAAACATCCATATATATATATATATCGATGTTTATAAACATATATATGTATGTATGTATGCATTTTATTATATTTGTTGTAATATTTATGGTTAACTTTTTTTAATGATATATTCTGATAAAATTTTTACTGAACTTTTCTATATCTTGAGCTGATATCATTATATTGATGTCAGCAACTAAATTATTATTATTATTATGCGACACCTCCAGGAAGTCCAAGGACTCATCGAGGGAGAGTGTGCCAACAGCATCGAACAATTGGTACCCTTCCAACTACTAACCGCGCTCAAACTAGCTTAACTTTTTGCGAGCCATTAGTAGCAGAGGCTCTATCAATCAACCAACCTTTGCTGGCTAAAGTTAGAATCAGGAAAGATTTGACATGAAGATTTTCATTTTTAATAGTATGCAAGAAGAAAGTGCACTTCTCTGGAGATAATATAAAGAATATCATCATGACTGTGAC
This sequence comes from Typopeltis vanoorti, assembly GCF_054136105.1. NCBI lineage: Eukaryota > Metazoa > Arthropoda > Arachnida > Uropygi > Thelyphonidae > Typopeltis > Typopeltis vanoorti. Next base: position 88,220,630 of record NC_143572.1, on the reverse strand, counting down.
ACATGACAGAATTCAAGAAATGATCATTGGTGCTAGAATTATCACATTATCATCATAAAATGATGGGGAAAGTACTGTAAATAAATAAAGCTTGAATTGTTAAACAACTTAAAATTATCCTAGTTTGTTTTAAATATATATTTCATATGCCATTCAAAGTAATTATTCCTGTTCTTTAATGTAAAAACAGATGTCTGAAGCTAATAATTAACTAAATTAGCTAAATCTTATTGATTTAGCTGGCTTTTTAATCTAATTAACTAAGTATCTAATTAATAATTAACTAAATTTATTTAACTAATTAGATTAATAAGCCAACTAAATCAATAAGATTTAGCTAAATAAATTTAGTTAGTTAATTATTAGCTTTAGACATCTGTTTTTAAATTAAGTACCAAAAAAAGTACTTCTCAGTAAACAATACTGATAGTAAAAATTTCTTGGATAATTTTAAATGACTGCATGATTATGTAAACACACCTAATTTTGCATAAGATTATTTTACTGCACCAAGCTAATATTTAGACATATTATTTTTTACTGATGTGAAATGATTTATAAGAGAAAAATATTCCATTAATTTCCTTTAAATTTAAATATAAATTTTATCAGTGCATTAATGTAAATGCACTTGCTCCTAATGTCACTTAATATTTTTTTTTTCATTATTCATGTCTCATAAAAGTCTAACATTGCTGTTAAGTCATTCATTTTTAAGAAAATGATTAACAAACAATTATTAATGGTCAAACAGTGAACCTGACCTAGAAATTAATGTAGTGTTACACATATTATTTTGATTTATATTTGTATTTATATTTTTACTGTATGGATACTGCATACTACATAAGATACTCCATAAGTAAGAGGAAGAATGACTGTGGAAGATTAATCTTAATGAGTGATGATGGTGAAGAGGAGACAGAAGTTGATAAAATAGTTGAGTTACTGAGTGACCACTTTGCAAGGATACATCATCCTACTAAGGTTACTACTGCTTTAACCTTTGTGACAGATGTGGGAACAGAAGTAGATGAATTAGAGGTTCTTAGGATATTGTAGAATCTCAATGTAAATATAGCTGTGGGATATCAGTTAAGCTTTTGTGATAATGTGCAAGAGAGCTGGCAGTGTCTTTGATAAGGCTCTTTAAGTCTTCGCTCTGGTAGAGTTCCAAGGGAGTGGAAAAAGGGCAAAATAATTCCTTTGCATATGGGAGATTCTAAGATTACAGTAAACAGACCAATTTCAGGTGTTGTGGTAAAAGTACTAGAAAAATAGGTAAAAAAGAATTCAAAAATGGGTAGATAAAAATATGATACCGTATGAGGGTTGACATGCCTTTGTGAAGGATCAGTCATGCTTTGCAATTTACTAACTTTTTATAACTGCTTTGCAATTTACTAACTTTTTATAACAGAGTAACAGCTGAGCTGGATAAAGCTACACGATGGTTTTCTAGATTTTGCAAAGGCATCTGACAGAATGCCATGTGAAACCGTCATGCAAATTAGAATAAATGGGGATGGATATGACACTAGTTAAGTGGATAAGAGGGTGGCTGCTGGACAGATATCAATAAGTGGTATATGGAGGGGAAGAATTGAGGCAAAAACAGGTGACTAGTGGCATGCCATAAGGTTTGGTGCTGGGACCATTGCTGTTTAATTTGTAAATAAATGATAAAGGAAATATTCAGCTGTTGGCTGATGATGCGAAATTAGGTAGAGTGGTAGTTAAACAAAGTGAAGTGGAGAACTTGCAGGATGATTTAAATAGGCTGTCAGTATGGGCAAAAGTTAATGGGTGTCAGTTTAATGTCAAGAAATGTAAAGTTATGCATTTTGAGCTAAATAGATTACAAGCCATGTATCACATCGATGGCACTGTACTTCAGGAAAGTGATGAAGGTAGAGATTTAAGGGTGGTGGTAGACAGAGTTAAAGTTTAGAGGACACCTTGCTGTGGTTGTTAAGGTAGGCCATAAGATTACTTGGCTATTGAAGAACACATTAACAAATAGAGATCATCATCGTCAAATTCCTGCCATGCACCATCAAGAGGTGTACAGGATATGATAGTACTACATGAAATATTTACATCATTACTAACTTCCTATCTACAATTTTCCTCCAGATCAGTCTGTCATTTGTCAATACTCCAATATTTCTGTCATCTAAGGCACTTTGTACCGTATCAATCCACCTATATCTTGGTCTTCCACTGGGTCGTTTTCCTGCCAACCTGGCAGAGAATACTTGTTTTGTCAATCTTTCCTCGCCCATTCTGTTTAAATGACCATACCACCTGAGATTAGCTCTCCTAAATCATTCCTGGGTGCCGACAATGTCAAGTTATTTCCTAATATCCTTGTTTTTAATATGATATTGCCATTGATGCCATCTGTTCACATCTCTAATCTTTCTCAGGATTCTCATATCTGTGGTCTCTAGTCTTTGGTCAAGTGTTTTACTTCTGACCCAGCTCTCAGATCCATAAGTTAAAACTGGTTTGAAACTGTCGTGTATACAGCTAATTTAGTGTTCGACTAATTTCTCTCTTATTCCATATGAATTTTTTCATTTGACTTCCTACTATACCAGCTTTATTGATTCTGTTGTCTATTTCCATATTTAATTTACCATCTTCACTAAAAATCGTGCCTAAGTAGGTGAAATGTTTTACATTGTGAACGGAGAACCTGTGGTTCTCCGTTCACAATGCAGTTGACATTTTCAACGATTCTGCCTATTTTCATTGTCTTTGTCTTTTTATTGCTGACGTTCATACCATATCTATTACAACAGTATTCAATTTAGTCAAGGAATCTTGCAGACTCGATTTAGACAGCAGATTTATTGATAAGTATAACATCGTCCGCATAAAGCAAAGAGCTGACATTAACATCTCTAATTTTGATATCATGTTTAATACCACTTTCCTTCATAATGTGATCTATATAGATGATGTACATACTTGTCTCACACCAGATTTAACATTAAACCATCCACCTGTACTTCCTTCAATTCTAACTGCTGACTTGCAACACAAATAAAGACTAAATATTGCTTGATATAATACTCATTGACACCATATAACTGCAGTGTATTGAATAGCTTCTCTCTTGGCACATTATCATATGCCTTTTTCAGATCTACAAAACTCAAATAGAGATCTTTGTTATATTCCCATCATTTCTCCACTATTTGTCGTAAAGTGAAGATCGGATACTGACAGCCTCTATTTGGCCTGAATCCAGATTGTTCTTCACCAAGCTTTTCTTCTACAATTCTTCTCAACCGTTTCTCAAGTATACTTGCATATATCTTACCGGGAACACTGTGTAGAGGAATACCTTTTGAAATTCTGACATTTGGTTTTATTTCCCTTTTTATATATGGGTACTATGAGAGCTCTGCTCCAATC